>NW_006779031.1:2119397-2144199 GCF_000442215.2 Lipotes vexillifer | reverse complement strand
CTGTACATTCCTGCCTCCTTTATTAAAGATAAGGTGACCATATGTGCGTGGGTTTACCTCTGGGCTTTTTATCCTGTTCCATTGATCTGTCTTTCTGTTTTTGTGCCAGTACCATACTGTCTTGATTACTGTAGCTTTGTAGTATAGTCTGAAGTCAGGGAGCCTGATTCCTCTAGCTCCATTTCTCGTTCTCAAGATTGCTTTGGCTAGTCGGGGTCTTTCGTGTTTCCATACAAATTGTGAAATTTTTTGTTCTAGTTCTGTGAAAAATGCCAGTGGTAGTTTGATAGGGATTGCATTGAATCTGTAGATTGCTTTGGGTAGTAGAGTCATTTTCACAATGTTGATTCTTCCAATCCAAGAACATGGTATATCTCTCCATCTATTTGTATCATCTTTAATTTCTTTCATCAGTGTCTTATAATTTTCTGCATACAAGTCTTTTGTCTCCTTAGGTAGGTTTTGCATTTTTATCTTCACAAAAAAAGTACCCTGGAGGCTCATACCTTGGCAAAAGCTTTTTTTGCTAATCAATAATATGATTAGCAGCATTGTTTTCCCTGAGAGTGATAATGTGGTAAAGCCTGTTGAATTTTTGAAACCATAGTAACAATACAGGAGAAACTCAATGAAAGTGATATTTTAAAATTTTTGTACGGTTTACTTTCCTGATTATAAAAGAAATGCATATTCATAGTTATATATTTGGAAGATACAGAAAAATAGAGAGAGGATAAAAATCGCTCATAATCCTACCACCTGAAGCTAAACACTTTAATATATTGGAGTAAGTTGTTCTAGTTATTTTTTTCATTGTGTGTGTGTGTGTGTGTGTGTGTGTGTGTGTGTGTGTGACAAACTCAGAAGTGTATGTTACAGGCCAAGGGCAAAAAAACAGACGTTATCTCACATGTGCTTCTGGTTGATTATTGGAGACTACTCATGGACTAAAGCGGATTCTAAGGCAAGGACACCATGAGGATTAATAATGGCTGCCTTCTTTCTTTCATTCTTTCGTCCTTTGTTTCTTTTTAAAAAAAAATTTTTTAATTACAGAAAATTGCAAACATAAAACAGAATAAGAAAAATAATGGGAAACCCCATGTACCCATTACCTAGCTTCCACAACTATCAACATTCCGCCATTTTTGTTTCATCTATATCTCCCGCCCAATTCCCAAGCTACTTGATTATTACATTTGTACACTTCTTTTATTGGTAAGAATGGCATATGTTAAAATGTATGTATTTCAACTGCACAATTTTGAAAAATGGATACATCCATGTAATCTACACCCATGTCCAGAGTTCCCTTTGCAATCAATCCTGCCCCTCCTCCACCTTGAGGGCAACCAGAATTCTGACTCATCTAGAACTTCATATACATATCCAAACATATATACATAAACTTATACACATACATAAACATATACATGTACATAAACATATACATATACAGTATGTTCTTTTTTGTGTCTGGGTTCTTCATTCAGCATAGTACCTGTGAGATCCATCTGTGTGATTGTGTGTTTCAGTAGTTTGTTTTGGTTTTTGCTGAATATATGAAGATACAATGGTCTGTTTATCCATTTTTCTGAGCTATTTCCAGTTTGGGCTCTTATGAATAAAAGTGATGTAAACATTCTGGTGCAAATTGTGTGTGTGCTTGTGTGTGTGTGTGGGGGGGGGTAGATATAATTTTATTTTTCTTGAATAAATACCCAGAAGAAGAGTGGCTGGGTCACAAAGTAGGAGTATGTTAGTTTTATAAGAAACGGTCAGACTTTTTTCCAAAGTGGTTGTAACCTTTTCCCACGTCACCAACAATGTAGGAAAGCTCTAGTTGTTCTACATTCTCACACACATTACGTATTGTCAACCATTCCAGAGAGTATGTTAGTGTTACATGCTGGGCCAGTCATTAGGATGACATAACACTTCTAGGTTGAGGTCGCAATGTCTATGGTGTCGCGAGGGCTGCTTCCTGACCAGCTAGTGGCTGCATTATGGAGACAGAGTTGGCGGGAATAAGCACCGGTGACCGTGTCTTGAAAGGCTCAGGCCAGCTGAACGATCAAGCTAGGTCTACAGAGCAAACCATCATGCTGGAAATAAAAGCTGTCAGAACTCTTGTGGGCTTAGGAAGCATACACCCTCCTGACGCATGGAAACCGAGCTGCACTTCCCTGAGAGCCACGTGGACCACCGCGCGCACGAAAAGCGCTCTGCCCAGCACCTGAGCTTGTCCACGCAGGTTTTCCTCTCTGCCATTCTCTAATACGTGAGCTCCAGCCACCAGCAACGGCAGGATTTGGAGGGCAGTGGCCGACAACTCGCAGCTCAGTCACCTCTTTGAAGATGACACCAATTCTCAGGTTCGTGAAATGTTCTATCGCAGGAAGGACAGCTGGTGCCTGGGCCCCAGCGCCCGGAAGGAGTCCCACACGGCTTCATCCAGCGCCAAAACCTCTCACGGCAGAAGAAGGCCTGTGCTGCTGACACCTGCCCAGGTTATTCAAGAATTGAAATCTGTGGGCGTGCTTGTGGCTCCTGTCACCTGTAATCCTACTGACTTGAAGGTGTGTGTGAGGCATCGGAGAGAAGATGATTCCACAGAGAGTTGGAGGGATAGAGGATATGGTCAGTGGGGTGGGGGTGGGGGCTTGAATCAGGGGTTCCAGAGGAGCGGTTTCCAATGGTAACGGTGAGGGGAGTGACCCCGGTGGGGGGACTACCGGGTTGAGGTGGTGGGGAAAGAGGACTCCCTCACTGGCTCTGAGGAAGTAAGGGCTTGAGACCAGGAAGTCGGCTGCATGCATTGCAGGCACAATTGACTTCCCAGAGTGATGGTGGTAGCTGAGGCGGAGCTGAACGTGATGACTAGGGTACAGAAGGCTCCATTCGTAGTGGGCAATGTCTACAGGTCAGAAGGCGACAGCAATGGGGACGGGGAGCAGAGGGCTGCACAGCAATTGGCATGAACTTAGTGGGGCAGAGACTTTCACAGGAAGATTGAGGAGTGATGGAAGAAATATTGGTTTGGCCAAAAAGTTTGTTTGGGTTTTTCTGTAACATCTTATGGTCATGCTGATTTCATTGATTATTTATACCCTGCCTCATTCCCAAAAAAGGACTCGAAGCAGGGATTATTGTTTAGATAGTGCCATGATTCTTTCTGTGGAATATATCCTTCTGTCCTCTCTTGTAAAAACATAAATAGGAATATTACATATAAGCCACTCTCTGGCCTTAAGGCATGCAATTCAAGCAGTTCTTAATGATTATTAAATATTAATGAATGGATTTATTTCTTTTTCAAACTTTTTGCGTGCTGTCTGTCATGCAGGATCTTTTAGTTCCCTGACCAGGGATTGAACCTGGGTCATGGCGGTGAAAGAGCCGAGTACTAACCACTGGACCGCCAGGGAAATCCCCATGAATAGATTTATTTGTTAATGTATTCCATTGTAAATACAATTATTAATCTCATTCTCAGATGAAACACCAATAAGTCTAATGATCTTATATTTGATAGAGCACCATAGACTTATCAATAGTTGAATAACTGTTTTAAAAAGTATAAGTATATTCTACGTAAATTCTGTTCCAAGTGGTGAACTCAAAAGAAAATACATAGGAGGGGTGAGGGAAGGAAGGATTGGGAGTTTGGGGTTAGCAGATGCCAACTATTATATAGAGACTGCATAAACAACGAGGTCCTACTGTATAGCCCAGGGAACTATATACAATATCCTGTGATAAACCGTAATGGAAAAGAATATGAAAAAGAATGTATATATGTGTATAACTGAATCACTTTGCTGTACAGCAGAAATTAACACAACATTGTAAATCAACTATACTTCAATTTAAAAAAAGAAAATACAATTCTTAGAAACACTTTCATGCACTGTATTAAGTTAAAAATAGCTGTCACATTACATGGTGTGGAAATCTGAGATTCATTTTTATGAACAGTAACTATTCACCCTCCCCTGTGAGTGTCAACATTTGAGGTTTTCACTTGACCATCGGATGCTCAAAGACAACCCTCTGCTGCTTCTGGGCCTTTTCATAGAGGGCTGGTAAGAGGCTGTCCAGATAACCTGAATAACAGAATTAGATGGGCTGGGTTCAAGATAGCAGTTCACCACTTACTGGCCATGTGATCTTGGACATCCATTTATTCCCTCTAAACATGTTTCCTCATCTGTAAAATGGGAATAATAAGAGTTCCTTCATCTTTGGGTTTTCACAAGGATTAAGACAATGTTTGCCTGTAAACTGCAGTGTAGCACAGTGCCTAGCACAGAGTTCTCTTAACGAGTAGCTACATGCAGCTTCTTCCATAAATACTAGATGTTTAGGCGTGCTTCCCTAAGGTGCAGCTGGGTCCAGTTCTCACATGATGACTGGATGCTTGGGCCACTGGCTCTGAAAACCATACCCTGCTAAACGTCATGGAGAGACAAAGGAGTACGATGAAGGTAAGTCAGAGTTAGAACAGAGAACTAGACGGTCCAGACACAGGTTTCCTTTTGCCTCCCCACTGCCTGGTGATCTACTCTCTCTCTCTGCTTTCCACCACTTGTCCAAGCAGAAGGACCCATCTTGGCCTTTGCCTGCTACACAGCAGTATCCTGAGAATACAAGAAATAGTATTAGGATTGGCTTTACAGCTCTTTGCAAGATGTGCTTGTTATAGAGCCAAGAAACCTTTCTTGTCACATGATTTCATTAGACACCATACTCATTGATCACTCATTGTCCAAATGTTCACACCACAAACTTGTGATTCGTTATAGGTACCCATGAAGCCCTCCTAGCATTAGCCAAGCCCAACCCTTACTCTGCTCTTTGTTGCAATTGACAAGCAGGCCTGTGCCCAATAACTGCCTGTGGAGATTCACCTTCAAGACTGCTACCACCACCCCATCCCAAAATGAAGTATCTGTTTGTCCAGGGCATTGGTTTCTCATATTATGGTGCCCTTCAGCCTACAGTGAATGCCTCTATGGTGGGTAATGCCAGGAAATTAATCATTATACTAAGAACATAGCATGTTGGCTAAATAGCTAATTTTTTAAAACTGCTTTTTTGACCTATAGTTGTTGCTTGTAACACAAAACATAATCTCCTGGATATGTCACTGAGCAGCACAACAAAGGATATTAATGGTGTCAAGAAGCCATAGCAGGTGGGTAAACCATGTCAAGGTTAGCAATTCTCTGTGGCTGGGTCATCAGTCCTTACAGTCCATGAAGCGGCCAAGAAGTACTCCTGTAAGGAGGCAGGCTTCCGTGGTCTTTCAGACACCCTTTGATTTCTGTGGTGAAGCTTGGAAGCTGAGCATTTAGGAGCTCATGTTGGAAAGCCCTCTGGTGAGTCACATAGGTGTGGGAGAATCAGAGCAATACTACCATGCCTTTAAAGAATTATGTTTCAGCTATGCTTGTGGTTTTTACAGGAAACCTGGGGACCATGACAAACATAGCATCTGGCCTAGAGCCTGCCTATTCATTTCCTAAATGGTATCTTGTGAGGACGAGAAATTTTTAATTTTTATGAAATATAATTTTTCAATATTTAATCTTTCTGTTAATATGGTGAGTTATGTAGAATATTTTTACCCTATATTGCTAGGATAATTCCACTCAGTCATGAAGTATTTTATATTTTACATATTGCTAGATACGATTGCTAACACTTGATACAATATTTTTGGATTTGTGCTTCCCTTGTTGGAATGCCTTTGACAAGTTTTAGTATCAGGGTTATTCTATTTTCTGAAAGACCTTGTGTAAAATTGTTATTATTTCTTTTTGAGATGTTCAATAGAATTTACCAGTGAAATAATTTGAGCCTGGGGTTTTGTTTGCATAGATGTTTCTAATAATAATTTCAATTACTTTGACACATATAAGGCTATTCAGATTTTCTATTTCATCTTGTATCAGTTTTGACTGTTTTGTTTTTCAAGTGCATTTTATCTCGTTTGTCTAATGTATTGGCATAATATTTCCCTTTTGACATCTGTAGAATCTATAGGGATATCTGCTCCTTCATTCCTAATACTGGTTGTTTGGTTTTATTCTCTCTTTTTTTTTTTGGTCTGTCTTGCTAGGGTTTCATCAATTTTATTAACTTCTTAAAAAAACCAGCGTTTGACTTAGTACAATTTTTATGTTGTTTTTATATTTTTCATTTCATTGATGTCTGCTGTTATCTTTATAATTTCCTTTCTACTAACTTTTGGATTCAGTTTGGTATTATTTTTTCTAGGATCATAAGATAGAAATGTAACAATTATTTTTACCCATTCTTTTTCTGTAATATAAGCATTTATTATAAATTAATTCCAAGCATGCTTTAGCTGCCAATAACAAAGTTTGCTATTTTGTATTTCCATTTTCTTTCCATTTGAAATATTATCTACCTTCCCTTTTGATTTCTTATTTGTGCCATGAGTTATTTAGAAATATGTTGTTTTATTTCCAAATAATTAGGGCTTTTCTAGCTTTATTATTGTAATTGATATCTAATATAATTTCATTGCAATCAGAAAAGTAAACTCTCAAAACAAACTTCTGAAATGTATTAAAACTTGATTTATGTCCTTGTATATGGTCTATGTTGGTGTACATCCCATACATATGTAAAAAGAAAGGATGTATATTCTGCAGTTGTTTGGTGTTGTATTTTATAAATGCCAATTTGGTTAAAGTGGTTGATAGTGTTCTACAAATCTTCTGTATGTTTACTTATTTTCTGTCTAGCTCTATCAGTTATTGAGACGGGGTGTTTATTTCTGATTATGTTTGTGTGTTTATCTTTTTCTCTCTTTAATATAGACAAATTTGTTTCATTGACTTTTTTTGGCTGTGTTTTAGGCACATGTAGAGTTAGAATTTTTATGTTCTCCTAATGTATTGTTTATTATCATTAAGAAATGCCCCTCTTTCTCTCTAATAAAACTATTTATTTTGAACTGTATTTAGTATAGTCACTCTGGATGTCTTATTGTATTATTTATGTATTATTTTCCATCTTTTAGCTTTCAACCTATTTGTGAATGTTCATTTAAAGTTCATTTTTTGTAGATATAGGTAGGTCCACCTGTTGTTTTGTCTGTTTAAACTATATTTTTTACATTTCGTCCCAGCTGTATTGAGATATTATTGTCATATAATGTACATAAGTTCAAGGTTTACAACATGATGATTTGATACACATATATATTACAAAATTATTACCACAATAAGGTAACACCTCCATCCCCTCATATAACTACCACTTCTTTTCTGTGGGGAGAATATTTAAGATCTACTCTCTTAACAATTTTCAAATATGTAATAGAGTATTGTTAATTATAGTCACCATGCTGTATATCAGATTTTCAAAACTTAGTCATATTTTATTTAGTTGGGAGTTTGTACATTTGACCAACATCTCTCCATTTTCCCTACCCCCCAGCCCCTGCAAACACCACTCTACTCTCTATGAGTTCAGCTTTTTTAGATTCTGCATATAAGTAAGAATAGACAGTATTTGTTTTTCTCTGTCTGACTTATTTAATGTAGCATAATGCCCTCAAGTTTCATCCATGTTGTCGCAAAGAGCAGGATTTCCTTCCTTTGGGTGGCCGAATAATATTCTAGTGTCTGTGTGTGTGTGTGTGTGTGTGTGTGTGTGTGTGTGTGTTAAATGTGAGATATATATATATATATATATATATATATATATATATATATAAACATTTTCCTTATCAGTTCATCCATCAGTGGACATTTAGGTTGTTTCCATGTCTTAGCTATTGTGAATAATGCTGCAATGAATGTGGTATGGATATTTCTTTGAGACAGTGTTTTCATTTCATTCAGATGTACACCCAGAAGTGGGATTGCTGAATTACATGGTATTTCTATTTTTAGTTTTCTGAGGAACCTCCATACCATGCCAATTTCCATTCCCACCAACAGTGCAAGAGGGTTCCCTTTTCTCCACACCCTCATCAGCACTTATCTCTTGTCTTTTTGACAACAGCCATTCTGACTGGTGTGAGGTGACATCTCATTGTGGTTTTGATTTGCATTTCCCTGATGATTAGTGATGTTGAGCAACTTTTCATGTACCAGTTGGCCATTCATATATCTTCTTTAGAAAAACATCTATTCAAGTCCTTTGCCCATTTTTGAATCAGATTGGCTAGGTTTTTGGTTTTGGGTTTTTGCTTTTTTTTTTGCTATTGAATTGTATGAGTCCCTTGCATATTTTAGATAGTAACCCCTTATCAGAGAGATGGCTTGCAAATATTTTCTCCCATTCTATAGGTTGCCTTTTTATTTTTCTGATTTTTTCTTTTGTTGTACAGAGCTCTTTAGTTTGATGTCACCCCACTTGTTCATTTTTGCATTTGTTGCTTGCACTTTTGGTGTCATATCTAAAAAATCTTTGCCGAGACCAATGTTAAGGAGCCTTTAAGCCTTATTAGAGTGTCCTTTACTCAAGATTTAATATATCTCCTCTGCTATGGTGCTATCTTCCTGACAACTCTACCGTATGCCCTTTGTGAGATGAAGTTTTTCACTCTGGCTGGTGAGAACACAGAATATTCCCATCCCTATGGGAGCTTTGGAAAATGTTCAGCCTAATGGTTTACAGTGATTCTATTTCCTGTGCCTGGTAGTTTCCTCTCATGCATGCACAGGAGTAATAAGCCTAAGACTCAAGGGAACACTTCTGCAGACCTCTGGAGTTTCCTCTCTGCAGCTTTCTCCTCTCTGGTACTCTGTCCCATGATTACCAGCTGCTTAGGCCTCCCTGAATCTTGTTCTTTGACTTTTCAAATTCAGCAGCACCACCAGGCTGTGTTTGGGTCCCCCCTCACTCTGCGATGTAGATTGAAAACACCTCCCAGCAATAAGTTGGGGCAATTGGGGGGAGCACCTCATTTATTTCTTTTCTCTTTATGATAATAGTCCTGTGCTTCCTGTTGTCCAGCCTGAAAACAATTGATTCATTTATTTATCCAGTTTTATAGTTGCTTAAGCCAGGAGAGTAAATCTGATCCTGATCACTCTACTGTGGATGACTGTAGAACTCTGTGACAAATTTCATGGCTTCTTATTTCGTGTTGATCTTTTTTTTTTTTTTAATGTTTTTTTGTTTTTGTTTTTGTTTTGTTTTGTTTTGTGGTACGCGGACCTGTCACTGTTGTGGCCTCTCCCGTTGTGGAGCACAGGCTCCGGACGCGCAGGCTCAGCGGACACGGCTCACGGGCCCAGCCGCTCCGTGGCATGTGGGATCCTCCCGGACCGGGGCACGAACCCGTGTCCCCTGCATCGGCAGGCGGACTCTCAACCACTGCGCCACCAGGGAAGCCCTCGTGTTGATCTTTTAAAGCTTTTCTTTTCTTTCTTTAAGTACAGCAAGCGTAGCTCTTTTATAGTTGATTACACATTGTTCCAATTTCCCAGGTCTTTGTGGATTATGATTTTTCTATTGTTGTATAACAAATTACTACAAATTTAGTCACTTAAATCAACAACCAATTACCAGCTCACAGTTCTGCCTGTCAGAAATTCAGGCAGAATTCTTTGCTTGGGGTTTCACAAATCTGAAATCCAGGATTTGGGCTGGCTGCATTCTCATGTGCAACTGAGAGTCTTCTTCCAAGCTGACATTGTTGTGACAGAATTAAATTTCTTGCAGTTGTAGGACTGAGTTCGCAGTTTCCATGTTGACTGTCAGCTGGGGGGCGCTCTTGTTCCCAGATACTGTCTGCATCCCTTGCCACGTGGCCTTCTCCATCTTCAGAGTCAGCAACAGAGATTCTGCCTTGTGCCAAATCCCTCTCATGCTTCAAATCTCTTCCTCAGAAAGAGTCCAGTAAATTATCCTCTGTAGGCCTGATTAAGTCAGGCCACTGAGGATAATCTCCTTATCTTCAAGTCAGCTGATTTGAGACCTTAATTATGTCTGCAAAATCCCACTACAGCAGCACCTAGATTAATGTTTGATTGAATAACTAGGGCGGGAATCTTGGGGACTTAGAATTTTGCCTACCGCATTTGGTATGTTTCTATTGCCTATAGTTTCACTTGATTCTTGCTCATGGTGTCCTGTTTCCTTATGTATCTAGTTCTAGTTGCCTGTTTTCTTGATATTTTATTAGAAGCTTTATTAACAGGAATTATATGAGGCCTAGAATGATAGCTTCCTCCTTCAGAGGACTTTTTGTTTGCTTACAGGAGGGGCCTGTGGGCATTACTTTTCCAGCAACACCTTAATACAAATTTAAGGTGTGTGTTTGTCCAGACCACCCAAGACCATTCGTGGTCTGGTTTATTTCTGGTTCACCTCTACCCTGAGGATATAACCCTTTGGTGTGGCAACTTAAGAGTGGCTGGTAATTTATTCAGTCTTTTCCCGCTAGGAGGACCCTGGGGTTTGATCACTGTCCTCCTCATCCCAGGACGTTGCCCAAAATGCAGGGCTGTCTTTTCAGGTCAGTTTCACAGTTGTTTCTCTCACAGTGGAAAATAGGCTCAGAGCCAAAGTGGCTCTGAGTGTTGGGATTCCCTCTTCGTTCTCCTCTTCTCCTAGATTTGGGTTATTTCTCTAGTTCTTTTGTGCTTTAAAAATATGTTTTATATTGCATCTAACTTGTTTTAGATGTGCTCTATAGAAGATTATTCTGATTGTCTAGCTGCCAGTTTTAGAAGTGGATGCTATCTCCATTGTTTTCTAGTTTTAACGTTATTTTTAAGGAACTTGATGCCATTTTGATTCCTGTTCCCTTGTATGTGACCAGTTATTTTTTTCTCCATGGAACATTTTAGGACCCAGCTCTGGTTTTGCATAATTTCATGAGGATGTGCCTGGTATGGGTAATTTCCCCCATTTATTGTGCTGAACACTTAGTGGGTTCTTTTGATCTGGAAACTCATATCCTTCAGTTCCAGGAAGTTGTCTAATATACTTTGTAATTTCCTTGTCTATGATTTTACTATTCTCCCTTTCTAAAACTTTAAGTAATTGGATGTTTGGCTTCTTGTAATTATCCTCTAATTTTCTTGTCTTTATTCCCTTGAATTCCCTTTATTCCCCTTTTCTCTTTTTCTTCTATTTCACTGAGATTTGCTCAAATTTTTCTTCCAATCTTTCATTAAATTTTCACATCAGCAATTACATATTTAATTTCTGAGAGCTCTACCTTGTTTTCAGAATATTCCTTTAAAATACCATCCTGTTTGGGGCTTCCCTGGTGGCGCATTGGTTGAGAGTCCGCCTGCCTATGCAGGGGACACGGGTTCGTTCCCCGGTCCGTGAAGATCCCACGTGCCGCAGAGCGGCTGGGCCCCGTGAGCCATGGCTGCTGAGCCTGTGCTCTGCAACGGGAGAGGCCACAACAGTGAGAGGCCCCTGTACCACAAAAACAAACAAACAAACAAACAAAACCATCCTGTTTATGTTCAGTGATAGGATTTTCTCTGATTAGCAGGGGATATAAATTACAATGTCATTTAAAGTTTTCTTTTATTCACTGCATTATCTCTATTTCCTCCAAGTTCTTTACTTTTGTTCATTCTGAACTCTGTTGTTAATATTAGAGTCTTTGCTTGAATGTGTAGTGATTATTTGCTATCCATTCATATTTATTAGTGAGTTACTAAAAATCTCACTGGAATTTCTACATTTGGGGAACAAGACTTTCTGTATGTGAAATGACCATGAATCAGGAGCCTGACTCTTGGTGGGAGACAGCTAATTGTGTGTTTGTGTGTGTGTGTGTGTGTGTGTGTGTGTGTGTGTGTGTATGTGTGTAGCATTTTGTTTAGGACCAGTTTTCACAAGAGGATTTCTGTGAACTCTAATCTTTGGGGCCCCTGTTTTGGGAGCCAACAGAGAAAACGGGGCTGTGGACTCTCAATGTTCAATATGAAAACTTGCAACTAATTCCCTTATTTTCAGTATAGAACCTTACTTCAGGCCTCATCAGTTCAATTTGGTATCCTCCAGTCCAAAATCCCTCCTGTCATTTCACTCTTTTGTCTTTTCTCTATATATTTGCTTCATTCTTGTAGTGACAAAGTGACTTTCTCTGAAATCTCTTAGATTTCCCTCTTCCATATCATTTACTTGCATGAGGCTGTGGCATATCATGGTGGTGACTCCCAGCCAGCATTCTATTATATTTTTTTCAATCATATAAGTGTTCCAGTGTCTCGATGTTTCAAATTCAAGTTCTTAGGAAAAAGAATCAAATTAACCCAACTTAGACCAGGGGTTCCATTTTGGTCATATCAGCTGCAAGGGGGGAAAGCAGGTCATCTACAGCTTATAGAAACCTTTTAAAACTTCTATATAGCAGAAAAACATCATAAACAAAATTAAAAGGCAAAGTACAAACTGGGAAAAAAATTTGCAATCCCTATAAGAGACAAAGGGTTAATAGATGCATAGATGAGGAGACAGTACATACGAATAGAACTAAAATAAACACCTGATAGCAGAAAAATGGGCAAAGGGCTTGAAAATGCCATTCACACTAGTGACAAGTAAATATATGGGAAAACATTCAACACCAAACAGTAATAAAAGCAATAAAATTTAAACAGAAAAGTTTTTACCGATGACATAAAAAGGAATAATGATATTCAGGATTAATGGTAGCCCATGTAAGTAGTCACCCTCAGACACTGCTGATAAATTTGTAAATCGAAATTGGTATAATCTTTCTTGTGGCTTTTTGGTATCATATCTAAAAGGAATTAAAAGGAAGCATTCCTGAAGCACTTGGTGTGCTGGGCACTTGGGCAGAGGCTGGGGGTTGGCTGCAGGGAGCTGGGGGGCGTGGGATGCTGACAGTATGCAGCTCTGAGGCCCGGTATGGGGCCCCAGGGACCTGAGGTGAGGTCCCAACAAACCAAGATGGGGCACCAGTGCCGAGGCTCTCAGTGGGCTTTAGACCACCCTCCCCTTTGCTGAGAGTGCTCCTGGGGAGTCTGAGGACCTCACAGTCAAGGCCTTGCCCTTAGGATCTGCAAAGCCAAAGGTCCCATTGACTGCATCGATCATCATGGCGGGCACTTCACCTGGATTATAACATTTAACCCTCACAAATCCATGGAGTGAGTGCTACTATTACCCTGGGTCTTGCAGAAGATGTCAATTTTACTTTTGAAGATCAACAAGATATAATTTTGCACCGACTGACTAGAAGAACAGAGCTAAAGGAAGAAATAGAAGTGATAAAGCAACAATTCCAAGTTAGAAGATGCTTGTGATGACATCACGCTGCCAGATGACTACTTAATGACACCTTATCCAATTGGCGATGCTTTCACTAGCCATTTTCAAGAAGAAACACCATAAATGGTAGAAGAAAAATTTGCAAGAGGAAAATGACATCTTAGAATTCATAGTGGAATCAAATCAGCAAGTGTGAGCAGATTGGAAAGTTCACTTACACGCCAAAATTAGGATCAACATAAACCTCAAAGCTGATGAGCATTAAAAGTTCTATACCTTTTTTTTGGCCATGCCACATGGCATGCAGGATCTTACTTCCCCAACCAGGGCCCGAATCCGGGCCCCTTGCAGTGGAAGCATGGAGTCCTAACCACTGGACCACCAGGGAATTCCCAATATACTTTAAAAATTTTATTTAATACATCCAAATACTGTTTAAAATGAAAAAAATAAGCATTTCTTTTGACCCAGCAATTTCACTTCTAAAAACTGCATCCTAAGAAAAATAAACATAGATGTATATTAAAAGTGACACGTGTTCAACAGAATATTACTGACAATAGAGAAAAACAGTAAACAACCTTAATATCCAACAATAGGAGACTGGTTAAAGATATGTATGGCACATGCATGCAATGGAATAATGGAATATAATATGTATACTGTATATAATAATGGAATATATTTATTCACTATGTATATACATATTTATTAACATTCATGTTCTGAACATATTTAATGACATGAATTATGTCATTTTAAATCTAAAAGCAAGTTACAAAATTTTATATATCTAACATGCCTTTATTTTTGTAAAAAATAGAATAATGCATAAAAACGAAAGGCTATACATTCTCAAGCTAATAATAGTTATCTCTGGGTAGTGACATTAGGAGTCAGTTTATTTTTTTCTTTGTAGTTTTCTTAATTTTCAGAAATTCCACAGTGAACACATATCCCTTCTGTAAATATGAAAAACAAGTAAATGTTATTTTATGTATTAAATAAAGAGATCTTGTATTGTGGAACAATTTATTGGTTACTTCAAAGCACAGGGGTCTTACAATAGGCAAACGCTTGTCCAATTTTCAGGTCTGTACAGACCTGGAATTTCTGTGCTAAAGGGCAAGTAGTAAATAAGAGATAATATGCCTTCCTGTCTTCTTGCGGGGAGGCCAGGCTACCCTGTTACATGGGGAAATGGGGAGGTGGCTGCTTATGGGGAACTGATCATTTTTTCAGTGCTCGATCGGTCGCTCTCTCTTTTTTTTTTTTTTTTTGGCCACGCCGCATGGCACGCAGGATCTTAGTTCCCCCACCAGGGATTGAACCCATGCCCCTTACATTGGGAGAGTGGAGTCTTAACCACTGGACCAACAGGGAAGTCACTCAATCAGTCTTATAATTGGTAGAAATTCTTTCCAGAGTCTGTCAGTAGGTTGTCTCTCAATCTTACTTTTCACTGCTGCTGAGTTTTAATCTTTTTATGTGCATTTTAGAGGGAAATTGTATGAGACTGCAATAGACATGTTAGCTTGAAATCCTTTTAAAACTGAATGTATAGGAAGAATTCTCTCTCTTGATCTACAACTTTCTTGTCATATATGTGATGGTACCGTAAGTGGGCCTTTTTTCTTTTATAATATTGCTTCACAGAGACCAGTAATTCCTCCCACTTCATCGTCACTCTAGGAAGCTGGGCATGTATTCCTGACATATTGGGGGAAATTGTCTTGTTTTTTGTATTTATCCCGGATCTCTGAAATAGAGGACCTGTAACCCACTCCCAGATGCAGAAGAAAGGAATGCGACAGGCAGGGACTGGGTTCTGGGAACAACGAGCTTTGTCATTTCCAAAGATCACCTCTGGGGGCTGAGGCTGCTTTGGCTCTGGTTTTCTGAATCGTGACTCTGAGATCTTTTCTGAAACGGGAACATTATTAGGAGCCCAAATTGAAGGCCCTGGAATCAGTTCTGCTCTCTTGGTCTGCAGGAAATCCAGACACCTTGTAGTTGTTAATGTGTTTGGGGTAAAATCACCCTGAAAGTTTGATTACACCTATATAGAAATTAAAGTGGATGCAAGGAAAAAAATAACTGTACATAGATCCCACTTCTGGCATATCATGTGTTGATAAAACCACTCTTCGAAATTTTTTGCTAAAGTGGTAGTAAAATGGATGGACAAAATGGCTAGTTACATGCGGCTTTTATAGAGATGGGGAAGCGAGGCTTTCTTAGAAGGTCACTGCAATTTTCTCCTAATATAATTTGCTTTGACCTGTCAAAATAAAACTTCTTTTGAATTACATATTTGCTTTTAATCCCAATACCTTATGTGTGCTCTCCTGCAAATGTATCATTAAGTTATACAGTTTTAAGTTTGAAGTGGAGCGAATTGAAAAAATGTAAAAATTATCTTTCGAAAATAATGAGGTAGCTCTAGAGAGGAGTTGTAATTCAGTTTTGTGTGTGTGTTTGAATTATTCTCACCCAAATTCACAAACCTGAAAAATCCTGAAAGCCAGTCTCAGGTTTTTTTTTAGCTTGAAGAAAGTTTGGATATCATCTAAACCTAATTCCTAATTTTATAGAAGAGAAAACTAGGATTCTCTAAGATTAAATATGTAACCTAGGATCATACAGCAGAGTCTTAAAATGACTCTTTCCAGCATATTTATGAGATAATGAAATGAACGATACGCAGCCTGCAGAGGACACCACTGCAAAATCCCATGATAACGAAGTCCTGTACTCATTTGTGGAGCAAATATTTTCTTTCTGCGAAGAAGAATCAGAGCATCTACTGCTTCTGCTATCCCTTAGCTATAAATTGAGCTCAGAATTTTTTTCAAAAGCCTATTTGGTAATTGCATAAAATCACAATTAGGGATGAGTCACTCTACACTCCAGCAAATTTTTATTGAGATTAATTTATGCTAATCAAGTTGAATGGGCTGACCATAAGCAATGGTATTAGCTAATGTAAATACATGGTCAAATTATAAGAGTGGTGGTGCTTTTACTAATAAGACAGTTTTTAATGAAACAGGCTCCCTCAACCCCTGCGCTACTGCTATAGACCTGTCAGTCCTTTACACTCCCTAAGGCCTATTCTTCCTAAGCTTTGGTGTTAGCTAGCAGAAACTAAAAACGATTTCATAATTCTTTCACAAAAATCTTTCTGGCATTTAGTGTCTCGTTAGGCACCTAAGCAGCAGATAAATCTCAGCTTCATGGAATCCAACTGCCTCTGTCTCTAATGGAGATAAAACTAAAGAAAAAGACCATCGATTTCTGACACCATCATGATTTCCTGCAAAATTATGTGAATATATTATTGTCCTTCTGATACGGACCCCTCTAGTGGTTTCCTTGTGGACTTTTAGAGAATAGTTACTAATAGACTTCCCTGGGAATGCACTGATTGTCTAATGATGCTTCATTTTTCCATATAGTCCCTCCTTTTCAGAATGTGTTTATGGCCCCCAATTCTACAAGCACTACCACCCCCATCTCCTTCCCCATCTCTCAGCCTAAAAATGCTGCAGTGACTTCAAACCAGTACACAGTTTCATTTGATTTCATCTTGAATACATGTATGCATACCTGAAATATTTAAGAGGCCAGTTTGGATTAATGAAAATTTGATATTTCTGAATGTTTTAGATGACTAGCAATAAAAAAAAATTGTGTATGTAGAATGCTTTTATGCTTCCAGAAGAATTTCAAACCCATTGTTTCATGTGATCTCAGAACCTCACTGAGAAGTTCACAGCACAGTTATTAGCACCCTCATTTTCCATGTGAGGATCCAGAGGCTGAGAGGCTGAATGATTTTTACCAGCTTATTCACCGAGTAAGTCTTGTAGTAGAAACTGACACTTACGTACCTTAACTCCTACCTAAATGACTTTTTTTCTACGTGCAGCTAAAATGTTTCACTTTTTAGGCAATCTCATTGGTATTGGTGTTAGGCAATTTGCACCAAAGAATTGAACAATATTATTTAAATGAACTTTACCATAACTAATAACTGAGTATTTCTAAAGTGTTCAAAAAGAGTTCACGAAAATTGTTATTACAAAACTATTCCTGAGATATTTGGAATTCTAAATAGAAAAAGCAAGAAGTCAGAGGATTCTAGGTAGAAGGGGAGAAAACAGTCCATCATTTTCTGATCCAAAGTTGGCTTTTTAAAAATGAAAGCAGGGCTTCCCTGGTGGCGCAGTGGTTGGGAGTCTGCCTGCCTATGCAGGGGACACGGGTTCGTGCCCTGGTCCGGGAAGATCCCACATGCCGCGGAGCGGCTGGGCCTGTGAGCCATGGCCGCTGAGCCTGCGCGTCCGGAGCCTGTGCTCCGCAACGGGAGAGGCCACAACAGTGAGAGGCCCGCGTACCGCAAAAAAAAAAAATAAAAAAAAAAATAAAAAAATGAAAGCATGAGGTTAACCAGATTGCCATTCCCATTTAGCACACGAAAACGGTTGTTTCTAGTGGTGAGTGCAAATCCATGAACGTTGAAGAATAAGACATTTTCACTCTTTTGTAAGACATTGTGTGTCCTCTTTACTTCTCTCTCACTTAACTGTAAGTCTTGGACCTAGCAAGTTGGCTCTATTTGGAAGCTTTTCTTTTCTGATACTTTGAACTCCAGGGAAACACATCCTGTGCACTGCAGCTGGTACTACTGGGCTTAGAACCTCCTCGTCATCTCATATTTATGAGTCACATCTCTCACTCCTTACCTTTATCATGCTACCTTTCAAGGGGGTGGCAGTATAGTGTACTTATTAAAAACATAGATTTAGGGGTTAGATCGCATGAGGTTTGATCTTATTACTTACTGCCCTCATCAGTTTGTAGCCATATGACCTTGGATTTCTTACTCAGGGTCACTGATTCCTTTTCTGTAAAATGGTGTTCACATATTAATCTACAGGTGTCTGGATGAAGCTCACACATAGCAGGTGTATGGCTGAGACAATGCAGGGATGAGCCCTGAAAGTAGCTCAAATTGATCATTAAGCCAGACTGTTTAGACTGAGGAAGGCTGTGTCACTTGGTTGCTATAGCAACCCAATTATAGATAGGTAGGTAGGTAGGTAGGTAGATAGATAGATAGATGGAAAATAGACAAATAGACATAGATATTGATAGACAAAATCTACATTCCACCATGGCTAATTAATTATGCTACCATCCAAGTATAGAAGTTTCTCCCATATATATGTGTTTTTCAAAGAGTTTCTGCAGTTCATTCAACTTGAATTCTTGTGGGACGCTAGTTAGAATATTTAGGTTGCAAGTAACAGAATACCTGACTTGAAAAATAACTTAAAAAATAGGGATTTATTATCTCACTTAATAAAACTCCATAGTTAGACTTTCCCTGGGGTCTGTAATGGCAGGACTCCCACTTGATTTCTCTGTAATTATTTTGGCTTCCCCCTCATGGTTGCAAGATAGCTGCCACAGCTCAATATATCACATTGTCAGAGGACTCATCAAAAAGTGAGAAGAGGACACTTTCTCCTACTGCATCCTCTGCTCTTCTTCAGGAAGGAAACCTTTCACAGAAGTACAAAATTCTCACCCTGAAAGAGTTCCCCTTACATTTTTTTAGACAAAACTGGATCACATGCTCAACCCTAAACCAATCACTGGCAAGAGAACAATGGGGTTACCATGCTCGCTTTAGATTGGAGAGGTACCCGCCTTCTCTGGGCACTTTACTACCTATCCTGAACAAAATCAGAGTCTGTTAGCAAGGTGGCAGTGGAGCATGGCTGTTGGAGAGGTAATAACCAGCAGTGTCTGCCATGGGGATGCAGAGACTGGTATCTGGCAACAGATTTCTGTCTGATGTAACCTTACACAAAGATCAACCTTCCCCGTGACATAATACTGAAAAGGAAAGCCCATGAAATTTATTAAAAAGTGAAGCTAATTATGGACCACTGCTTTGCATTTTTTCTTTCTTTTTTGATATAGAAGTGAAATTTGATATATACAAAACCACATAGGCTAAAGCTGAAGTTAGGAAGGAGGGTAATTTGGAATATTAACAATTCATAGAACTTTTCAAGATCGGAAGGAACATTAGAAGATATCTATATTTATATCTCAGAATCCTCTGTCCAGTGTTTGTTTTCAATAGAGCATCCATGTCAAATAATTGTTCCCCTCTTCTTGAACGCTTTCAATGATGGGCACCTAACTACCTCATGATGCAGTCCAGTGCTCCTCTAAACAAGTCTAGTGAATACTTCAAGTTTATGCTGACCCCCAAATCTATCACCTTCAGCCATTCATCCTAGTACTTGAATCAGTGCCATACAGAACTGATCTAATCTCTCTTCTAAGTTCTAGACATCCATAAATTGCTTGGTCCTTCTTCCATGTAACAATGCTGCAAATATTTGAAGAAAGCTATTGTGTGCTTTTATGTCTCCTCTTCATGAAGTTATTTGTCCCCAGATCCTGCATGGTTTCATAGCCCATCACCATCCTGGTCCCTTGCTTGTAGCCTTTGCTCATCTTAAAGGAGGCAGCCAGAGAAGGATAACAAGCGCAGAGGGGGACTTATCTCCTTCATTCGAGATACTAAATATCTATTAAGGCAGTCCAAGTGGGCACTACATTTATATTTCAACTGTGGACTTATACTAACATAGATACGTAGTATACCTAAGTCTTTTTTTTATGTGCAAATTTTCAGCCTATCACCTGTATCCTGTAAAGGTACTATATTTATTATTTTTGGCATTTTAAAGGGAGGGGTGTAATTTGAGTAAAGGATGCTAAATTGATTTGCTTAAATTCATCTCATCAGATTAAGAGTTCTCTTCTTAAAAATCTTATGCCTTTTTTTTCCTTTTTTTAAAACATCTTTATTGGAGTATAATTGCTTTACAATGTTGTGTTAGTTTCTGCTGTATAACAAAGTGAATTAGCTATATGCATATGTATATCCCCATATCTCTTACCTCTTGCGTCTCCCTCCCACCCTCCCTATCCCACCCCTCTAGGTGGTCACAAAGCCCTGAGCTGATCTCCCCGTGCTATGCTGCTGCTTCCCACCCGCTATCTATTTTACATTTTGCAGTGTATATATGTCAATGTTACTCTCTCACTTCGTCCCAGCTTACCCTTCCCCCTCCCCATGTCCTCAAGTCCATTCTCTACATCTGTGTCTTTATTCCTGTCCTGCCCCTAGGCTCATCAGAAACTTTTTTTTTTTTTTTAGATTCCATATGTATGTGTTAGCATACGGCATTTGTTTTTCTCTCTCTGTCTTACTTCACTCTGTATGACAGACTCTAGGTCCATCCACCTCACTACAAATAACTCAATTTCTTTTCTTTTTATGGCTGAGTAATAATATTCCATTGTATATATGTGCCACATCTTCTTTATCCATTCATCTGTTGATGGACACTTTGGTTGCCTCCATGTCCTGGTTATTGTAAATAGTGCTGCAATGAACATTGTGGTACATGACTCTTTTTGAATTATGGTTTTCACAGGGTATATGCCCAGTAGTGGGATTGCTGGGTCATATGGTAGTTCTATTTGTAGTTTTTTAAGGAACCTCCATACTGTTCTCCATAGTGGCTGTACCAATTCACATTCCCACCAGCAGTGCAAGAGCGTCCCCTTTTCTCCACACACTCTTCAGCATTTATTGTTCGTAGATTTTTTGATGATGGCCGTTCTGACCAGTGTGAGGTGATACCTCATTGTAGTTTTGATTTGCATTTCTCTAATGATTAGTGATGTTGAGCATCTTTTCATGTGTTTGTTGGCAATCTGTATATCTTCTTCGGAGAAATGTCTTTTTAGGTCTTCTGCCTATTTTTGGATTGGGTTGTTTGTTTTTTCAATATTGAGCTGCGTGAGCTGCTTGTATATTTTGAAGATTAACCCTTTGTCAGTTACTTCATTTACAAATATTTTCTCCCATTCTGAGGGTTGTCTTTTCATCTTGTTTATGGTTTCCTTTGCTGTGCAAAAGCTTTTAAGTTTCATTAGGTCCCATTTGTTTGTTTAAATAACCATTTCTCTAGGAGGTGGGTCAAAAAGGATCTCACTGTAATTTATGTCATAGAGTGTTCTGCGTGTGTTTTCCTCTAAGAGTTTTATAGTGTCTGGCCTTACATTTAGGTCTTTAATCCATTTTGAGTTTATTTTTGTGTATGGTGTTAGGAAGTGTTCTAAAATTATTCTTTTACATGTAGCTGTCCAGTTTTCCCAGCACCACATATTAAAGAAACTGTCTTTCCTCCCTTGTATATCCTTGACTCCTTTGTCATAGATTAGTTGACCATAGGTGAGTGGGTTTATCTCTAGGCTTTCTATCCTGTTCCATTGATCTATATTTTTGTTTTTGTGCCAGTACCACAACTGTCTCGATTACTGTAGCTTTGTAGTATAGTCTGAAGTCTGGGAGCCTGATTCCTCCAGCTCCGTTTTTCTTTCTCAAGATTGCTTTGGCTCTTCAGGGTCTTTTGTGTTTCCACACAGACTGTGAAAGTTTTTTTTGTTCTAGTTCTGTGAAAAATGCCAGTGGTAGTTTGATAGGGATTGCATTGAATCTGTAGATTGCTTTGGGTAGTAGAGTCATTTTCACAATGTTGATTCTTCCAATCCAAGAACATGGTATATCCCTCCATCTGTTTGTGTCATCTTTAATTTCTTTCATCAGTGTCTTATAGTTTTCTGAGTACAGGTCTTTTACCTCCTTACGTAGGTTTATCCCTAGGCACTTTATTCTTTTTGTTACAATGGTAAATGGGAGTGTTTCCTTAATTTCTCTTTCAGATTTTTCATCATTAGTGTATATGAATGCCAGAGATTTCTGTGCATTAATTTTGTATCCTGCTACTCTACCAAATTCATTGATTAGCTCTAGTAGTTTTCTGGTGTCATCTTTAGGATTCTCTATGTACGGTATCATGTCATCTGCAAACAGTGACAGTTTTACTTCTTTTCCGGTTTGGATTCCTTTTATTTCTTCTTCTTCTCTGATTACTATGGCTAAAACTTCCAAAACTCTGTTGAATAATAGTCGTGAGAGTGGGCAACCTTGTCTTGTTCCTGATCTTAGTGGAAATGGTTTCAGTTTGTCACCATTGAGAATGATGTTGGCTGTGGGTTTGTCATATATGGCCTTTATTATGTTGAGGTAAGTTCCCTCTATGCCCACCTTCTGGAGAGTTTTTATGAAAAATGATTGTTGAATTTTGTCAAAAGCTGTTTCTGCATCTATTGAGATTATCATCTAGATTTTATCCTTCAATTTGTTAATATGGTGTATCACATTGATTGATTTGCATATAATGAAGAATCCTTGCAGTCCTGGGGTAAAACCCAGTTGATCATGGTGTATGATCTTTTTTTTTTTTTTTTGGTTGATCCTTTTTATGTGCTGTTGGATTCTGTTTGCTAGTATTTTGTTGAGGATTTTTGCATCTATGTTCATCAGAGATATTGGCCTGTAGTTTTCTTTTTTTTGTGACACCTTTGTCTGGTTTTGGTATCAGGATGATGGTGGCCTTGCAGAAAGAGTTTGGAAGTTTTCCTCCCTCTGCTATATTTTGGAAGAGTTTGAGAAGGATAGATGTTAGCTATTCTCTAAATGTTTGATAGAATTTGCCTGTGAAGCCAGCTGATAACATCTTTATTGGGGTATAATTGCTTTACAATGGTGTGTTAGTTTCTGCTTTATAACAGAGTGAGTCAGTTATACATATATATATGTTCCCATATCTCTTCCCTCTTTGTCTCCCTCCCTCCCACCCTCCCTATCCCACCCCTCCAGACAGCCACAAAGAACCGAGCCGGTTTCCCTGTGCCATGCGGCTGCTTCCCACTGGCTATCTACCTTACGTTTGTTAGTATATATATGTCCATGTCTCTCTCTCGCCCTAACACACCTCACCCTTCCCCCTCCCCATATCCTCAAGTCTGTTCTCCAGTAGGTCTCTGTCTTTATTCCTGTTTTACCCCTAGGTTCTTCATAACATTTTTTTTTCTTAAATTCCATATATATGTGTTAGCATACGGTATTTGTCCTTCTCTTTCTGACTTACTTCACTCCGTATGACAGACTCTAGATCTATCCACCTCATTACAAATAGCTCAATTTCGTTTCTTTTTATGGCTGAGTAATATTCCATTGTATATATGTGCCACATCTTCTTTATCCATTCATCCGACGGCGGGCACTTAGGTTGTTTCCATCTCCGGGCTATTGTAAATAGAGCTGCAATGAACATTTTGGTACATGACTCTACATGAGTTTTAATCACAGTTTCAATTTCAGTGCTTGTGATTGGTCTGTTTATATTTTCTATTTCTTTGTGGTTCAGTCTCGGAAGGTTGTGCTTTTCTAAGAATTTGTCCATTTCTTCCAGATTGTCCATTTTATTGACATATAGTTGCTTGTAGTAATCTCTCATAATCCTTTGTATTTCTGCAGTGTCGGTTGTTACTTCTTTTTCATTTCTAATTCTGTTGATTTGAGTCTTTTCTCTTTTTTTTCTTGATGAGTCTGGTTAATTGTTTATCAATTTTGTTTGCCTTCTCAAAGACAGCTTTTAGTTTTATTGATCTTTACTATTGTTTCCTTCCTTTCTTTTTCATTTATTTCTGATCTGGTCTTTATTGTTTCTTTCTTTCTGCTAACTTAGGGGGTTTTTTGTTCTTCTTTCTCTAATTGCTTTAGTTGTAAGGTTAGGTTGATTATTTGAGATTTTTCTTATTTCTTGAGGTAGGATTGTATTGCTATAAACTTACCTCTTAGAACTGTTTTTGCTGCATCCCATAGGCTTTGGGTCATCTTGTTTTCATTGTCATTTGTTTCAAGGTAGTTTTTGATTTCTTCAGTGATCTCTTGGTTATTTAGTAGCATATTGGTTAGCCTGCATGTGTCTGTATTTTTTACAGTTTTCTTTCTGTAATTGATATCTAGTCTCATAGCGTTGTGGTCAGAAAAGATACTTGATACAATTTCAATTTTCTTAAACTTACCAAGGCTTTATCTGTGACCCAAGATATGGTCTATCCTGGAGAATGTTCCTTGAGCACTTGAGAAGAAAGTGTCTTCTGTTTTTTCTGGATGGAATGTCCTATAAATATCAATTAAGTCCATCTTGTTTAATGTGTCATTTAATGCTTGTGCTTCCTTATGCATTTTCATTTTGGATGATCTCTCCATTGGTGAAAGTGAGGAGTTAAAGTCCCCTACTATTATTGTGTTACTGTCAATTTCCCCTTTTATGGCTGTTAGCATTTGCCTTATGTATTGAAGTGCTCCAATGTTGGGTGCATAAATATTTACAATTGTTGTATCTCCTTCTTGGATTGATCCCTTGATCATTATGTAGTATCCTTCTTTGTCTCTTGTAATAGTCTTTATTTTGAACTCTATTTTTTCTGAGAATTGCTACTCCAAGTTTCTTTTTTTTTTTTTTTTTTTTTTGGTACGTGGGCCTCTCACTGTTGTGGCCTCTCCCATTGCAGAGCACAGGCTCCGGACGCGCAG
>NW_006779031.1:2087230-2119355 GCF_000442215.2 Lipotes vexillifer | reverse complement strand
TCTCCTGCATCGGCAGGCGGACTCTCAAGCACTGCGCCACCAGGGAAGCCCCTCCAAGTTTCTTTTGATTTCCATTTGCATGGAATATCTTTTTCCATCCCCTCACTTTCACTCTGTATGTGTCCCTAGGTCTGAAGTGGGTCTCTTGTAGACACCATATTGCGGGTCTTGTTTTTGTATCCATTCAGTGAGTCTATGTCTTTTGGTTGGAGCATTTAATCCATTTGCATTTAAGATTATTAATGATATGTATGATCCTTTTACCATTTTCTTAATTGTTTTGGGTTTGTGTTTGTAGATCTTTTCCTTCTCTCATGTTTCCTGCCTAGAGAAGTTCCTTTAGCATTTGTTGTAAAGCTGGTTTGGTGGTGCTGAATTCTCTTAACTTTTGCTTATCTGTGAAGGTTTTAATTTCTCCATTGAATCCGAATGAGATCCTTGATGGGTAGAGTATTCTTGATTGCTGGTTTTTCCCTTTCATCACCTTAAATATGTCCTGCCACTCCCTTTTGGCTTGCAGAGTTTCTGCTGAGAAATTAGCTGTTAACATTATGGGGATTCCCTTGTATGATGTTATTTGTTGCTTTTCCCTTGCTGCTTTTAATATTTTTTCTTTGTATTTAATTTTTGACAGTTTGATTAATATGTGTCTCAGCATGTTTCTCTTTGGGTTTATCCTGTATGGTACTCTCTGTGCTTCCTGGACTTGATTGACTATTTCCCTTCCCATGTTAGGGAAGTTTTCGACTAAAATCTCTTCAAATATTTTCTCAGACCCTTTCTTTTTCTCTTCTTCTTCTGGGACCCCTATAATTCAAATGTTCGTGTGTTTAATGTTGTCCCAGCGGTTTCTGACACTGTCCTCAATTCTTTTCATTCCTTTTCCTTTATTCTGCTCCCTGGCAGTTATTTCCACCATTTTATCTTCCAGGTCACTTATCCGTTCTACTGCCTCAGTTATTCTGCTATTGATTCCTTCTAGAGTAGTTTTAATTTTATTTATTGTGTTGTTCATCACTGTTTGTTTGCTCTTTAGTTCTTCTAGATCCTTGTTAAATGTTTCTTGTTTTTTGTCCATCTGTTTCCAATATTTTGGATCATCTCTACTATCAATACTCAGAATTCTTTTTCAGTAGCTTGCCTATTTCGTCTTGATTTATTTGGTCTTGTAGGTTTTTACCTTGCTCCTTCGTCTGTAACATATTTATTTGGTGGTGGTGCTGTATTCCTGTCTTACTGGTTGTTTGGCCTGAGACGTCCACCACTGGAGTTTGCAGGCAGTTGGATAGAGCTGGGTCTTGGTGCTGAGATGAGGACCTCTGGGAAGCCTCACTCTGATTAATGTTCCCTGGGGTCTGAGGTTCTCTGTTAGTCCAGCGGTTTGGACTTGCCCACCACAGACCTCTGGGAAGCCTCACTCTGATTAATGTTCCCTGGGGTCTGAGGTTCTCTGTTAGTCCAGCGGTTTGGACTTGGAGCTCCCACCACAGGAGCTCAGGCCCGGCTACTGGCCTGGGACCCAAGATCCTGCAAGCTTCGTGGTGTGGTGAGAAAAGAAAGAAAGAAAGAAAAAGGGAGCAGTACAATATCAAAGAATAAAAAAGAAAATAAAATTAGAAAGATAAAAAATATATTAGGAAAAATAAAACTGTAATTGAAACAACTGGTTGCTGGGGGTTCCTCTCATCTCCTTAGGTGTCCATGGTCTCCCAGCAGTGCCTGGTAGGTCCCCTAGTTGTGCGGAGATGCGAATTCCATGTCCTCCTAGTACGCCATCTTGACTCTGCCCCCCCTCGTGTGTTTCTCAGTTCTTTCATGTATTCACTTTTTTATTCCTTTATTTATTTTTATTTAGGGGGCTCAATTTTCTTTTCCTATGGTGAAGAAATCATTTCTTGTGTTCATTGTGGTTGTCAAGGCCAATGAGCACCAGATCAAACAGGCTGTGAAGATGCTCTACAACCTTTATGTGGCCAAAGTCAACACCAGATCAGGCTGTGTCCTAATGCTGGCAGCAAGCCACAGCTCCCAGTTGAGACAGGAAGTAAGGGGCATGGCACAACCATTAAAAGAATGACACAGCCCAGCCATTGAAGATACGGCAAAACTCCTTATGCCTTTTTAAATGCAGCTGAGTTGTGGTAACTGTTAAGTTCTGTAAGAAAAGGGGCTTTCAAATTTGTTTAGGTTGAGGATCTCAGTCCTGCCTACATAATATCATCTGGAAAATGAAAAACAAAACAAATCAAAACAAATATCACAAATAAAACCCTGATGTTCAGGCCCAACCCTACACCAATTTAATCAGAACCTCTGGAGATGGGCCTGGGCATCACCAGTTTTTGGAAAACTTTCCAGATAATTCTTATGAATAGCCAGGATTGAAAATAATGGCTTTAGAGTGACACAAGGCCAGAAGTTCTGGATACATTAGGAAATGGGTCTCTAATTTTAATATTATAGCCTCGTATCTTAGAAACAAGATAGTCTTCTCAGGTTCAGATGTTTTTCCAAATTTTTTATATATTTTGGACAAAGGCGAGAAACCCCTTACATTTATTCATGTACAGTAGTTCCCCCTTGTCCATGAGGGGTACGTTCCAAGACCCCCAGTGGATGCCTGAAACCACGCATAGTACTGAACCCTATATAGACTATGCTTTTTCCTATACTAACAGGTGGGTAGCATATACTGGGTGGATAAGCCACGCAAAGGGATGAATTACTGGCCTAGAGCAAGCAGGAGCATGGGAAATTTTATCACACTGTTCAGATGGCACTCAATTTAAAACTTATGAATTGCTTATTTCTGGAATTTTCCATGTAATATTTTTGGACCATAGTTGACCTAGGTAACTGAAACCATGAAAAAGGAAGCCACAGATAAGGAGGGGGGGGGGATCCTTTGTAAGTATATAATCCCTTTTCCTCTCTAATATAACTACTAGCATTTTTGTATGTTTTCTTACAGTTTCCCATGAATCTCTTTTTTATAGTTTGAATCATATTGATATTAAGCCAAAATATTTTCAAGTATTATTCTTTATACTTATCTTTTTAATGAATGTATAATATCCTAATGAGAGGATGTATCATACTTTCTTTACCCATTTCCCTGTTGTCAGACATTTAAGATGGCTGTTTTAGGTAATGCTATATGGAGTACTTTCATCCACATAATGTTTACTATATTTTGAAAATTTTCCCAAGCATAAGTCCCAGAAGTGGAAGTAATTAGTCAAAAGGCATAAAAATTTACTGCATATTTTATACTTGCTTTCCAAGAGATCTCTGAAATTTGCAATAAAATGTTTTACATATGATAATACTGGTTCTGCCACACTGTAGTCAACATTAGGACTAACTTAATTTTTTACAACTTAGTAGGCAAAAATGACTTTATATTGTTTTTTTCAAATTGCCTTTCCTTGATCATCCACATAATTAAATGTGTGCCTACTTGTAAATACTTTCCCACTCTACTATTTTCTTTGTTATATTGGAGTAAAGGGGTAAGATTGAGGGGGAGATAATAATAATAATGTTTTTAAAGTGACCATGAATAGCTCAATAATAATGTGATATGATCTGAAGATTGCCTTTCATTCTCTTATTTTGCAAATGTCGGTGAAATAAAAAAATATGACATGACAAATTTTGCAATCCGATTATATATACTATACCACACAGAAAAAAAATACTTGGAAATAATATAAATTATAAGGACACACTATTATCTATTGTATGTGTATCTTTTCAATCTGCCTTCCAGACCTTTATGTACATATTATAAGTATCCACAGTATTTTCTTTTCACTCAACATCATATTGTTGAGATTGACCCCAATTTCATTGGTTTTTATTACTGTAGAATATTCCATCCTTTGCATATACCTCACTTTATTTATGCATTCCTCTACTTGCAAACATTTAGGTTGCTTCCAAAGCTTAGTTATTTCTTATTATATCACTGCTGCTTTGAGCACACCCCTACATATATTTGTGGACCTGTGCAGTAATTTCTCTGGGCTCTGTACTTAGGGGTGAAATTGCTGGGCCCTGGGAAATACATATTTCTCTTTTCAGTAACAACTTCCAAATGACTTTTCATAACAGCTGCATGAGTTTACACCTCTATCAAGCATTATCTGATGATTCCTGATTATGCATATCCTTTCTAGCACTGGATATTATCCATGTTTTAAAGTTTGGGCTATCTGTAAGTATAAAGTAATATTATGCAGCTGCTTCATCTTGCATATTTCTAATTACTAATGAAGTTGATCATCTCATACGTTCATTCATGTTGCCCTTCTGTGAACTATATTTTCATAATCTTTACCCATTTTTCTATTCTGCAGAGTCTGTTGTCTGGTTATCTTGCAGATGTGCATGAGTTTCTTCCAATTGTTCTCCATGGATATAGCATTCCTCCCAAGAGAACATTTTAGAAATTTGTGAGGACATGTTTAGTTGTCCCTATGCCTTGAGGGTGTTTTTGAGCCTCAGTCAGTGAGGGCCAGGAATGTTAGATATCCTACACACACACACACACACACACACACACACACACACACGCACGCACGCACGCACACACACACGCACACACACAATGTTCCCTTATTCCTCCTAACTTTCAGATGTCTTGTCATATATTCATGCAGATGACAAATCTGTTTGCATATAAAACACATTAGGTTCTTATTAGTTATCCATTTTATTTTATTTTTTTGCGGTAGGCGGGCCTCTCACTGTTGTGGCCTCTCCCGTTGTGGAGCACAGGCTCCAGACGCGCATGTAGGATCCTCCCAGACCGGGGCACGAACACGCGTCCCCTGCATCGGCAGGCGGACTCTCAACCACTGCGCCTCCAGGGAAGCCCTGCTTCTATTTTTTAATTGTGGAAAATTTTAATTTTTAATCAAAGTTGGAGAAAAACACATATATGTTGTTTTCCTATTCTACCTTAATACAGTGATTGCCACGATTTTTGCTCATACATCTCTATCAGTTAGAGAATGATCATTCACCATTTAAAATATATATGTGACAAATCAAATAACTATACTATGCCATTTTGTATTCTACAAAAATACATATAAAATGAGACAAAGATGAAGTTAATTAAAATAATTTGACTTGATTTAATTAGATTTATTAGTAGTATTATTAAAAGTACCATATGGGACTTCTGGTTCAGAAAAGATGGCACAGACCTGTTTCTCCCTGCCCTGCTGCACTAGGATCAGCCATAAATAAGCCCTGGAAATAATGCAAAAGGCAATAATGCAAAGGAGAACTCTGAACAGTGGCTCAGCTCATTTCTTTAATGTGATCAGCTTAATAAGTTTTCTAGTTTTTGTGCCAATTTTGGCATGTTATATTTTTCCAGAAATCAAGTCAACTTGTGTAAGTTTTAAAATGCTATTTCTTAGTGAATGTTTCTCCTAGTACGTATCCAATGGATAGATCCAATTTTCCTCATGCATTTTTTTCACTGGTGGTTTCAAGATTTTACATTTTATTCTTATTGCTGTCAGATGTCTCTAGATTCACATAGATATAAGCCTGTTCACATAGATATATAAGACTGTTTCACATAGATATATGATATAAGACTGTTTGATAGGAAGTGTTTAAGAGCTCGGTTTCCCAATGCTGAAGGGATGCATGGTTCCTGGACTCTGTGAACGTTGAGACTACGTAGCATTCTTGCATACAAAGTTAGGAGTTGTCAGGCTTTTTCACAGGGGCACTTGTGTAGTAGTTGCAAGATCTCTAGGCATCACAGCTTTCCAAGGGACAGTGGATATCCTGGTGGCTGAATTTCTCTCAGAAGAACTGTAGGCTGTGAGCAGGAGAACTGACAGTATCTGAATGTATCATATAGCTGCATAGGTTTCACTTGATTTTTTAAAAAATAAAGAAATGCACTGTTACTTTCATGCAAGTGCCATGGAGCAGATTCATATGATGTTATTGATGTGTGTGTATGTATATATATGTATATATATATATATATATTTATATATTTATATTTATGTATATAATAGATAGATGATAGATAGACCTATTTCTTCCATCTGTAGGCTCCCATTGCATTAATAGCCTGTATCAGTTTATTCATTACTTACATTTTTATATTCTCCTCTTACCTGCCCAGCTGGGTTGTAAGTACCTCAGTCACTAACATTTACTCCTTTTTCTGCCACTGATTACAGCCTTAAGCCTTTCCTTCTCTGATTGTGAGTCATCTGTATATTGGGCATTCTCATGGTCATCTGTATAATGAAGAAGGAATGTAGAAGCTCCATGTAGTGTCTTCCAAATCTAATGTCCTAGAATTACAAAGCTATCTTTGATGAAGAGTAGGTGTTCAAAAACTCATGTTGATTTCATTATCGCTTTGTGGCAGGGGAAGCTGATGTGAAAGATCATTAGCGTCCTCTTCATGCAAATGTCATGTTTCTCACTGTAAGCTGGGAATCATAGAAATATATAGGCTTCCACACTGATAGCAATCCATGCCACTGAGCTGAGGGACTCAGAGAATGAAAACTAATCCTCAGATCTGAAAGTCCATTGGTCATTGAACATTCTCTACAAAGCACTGTGTTCAGTGCTACGGGTTGTACAATATATTAGTCAGAATAGGCTTGTTATGCTGCAGAAACAAACAACCCCAAAATATGAGAGGGTCAAAATGACAAAAATATGGTTTTTCATTCATGCTACGTGTCCATCACACGTAGGCTGGGGAAAATCTGCATCTCATCCTCACTCACAGGCTAAGGGAAGCTCTACCTCTGTGCTTCCATAATTTCTGAGCCAAAAAATGAGAATGTGGTGGATCATATCTTAGTTCTAAAGCTTTCACTTGGAAGTGACAAGTGCACTTCCCACTCACATTTAATTGACCAACAAATGATGAGGCTGGACTTAACTTCAAGGACACAGGGAAGTGTCACCTACTTCCTACCATTTCTGGAAGGAGAATCAGAAATATTTGGTGAATAGCTATAATGACTACCATGCTTGATGATTAATATGAGATAATATATACCTTTGAGGAACTCTAAGTTTATGACTCATACCCACAAAAACTACAAAACAAGGCAGATTGTAATAAATGCCAAAAGAGAAATGAAATCAAGTATTGTGGGGCTTTAGTGGAGAAAAAGATCTATTTGGCCATGGTGGTCTAAGAGCACACCATTCCTTTCTGTAAAGGTACCTCTTTTACTTCAAGTTTGTGGGACCAAACTCATCTTTATGGGAATCATGTCCACTATCTAGATGTGGACTTCAGATACCTCACAGTATATATAAGCACAAGATTTCCAGTAGTACTGCAAAGGAAAGGTAAAAATAAATGTGAGATGATGGAGTCAGAAGCTCCATCAGTCATTGGGCTTGATCTATGATTTAGCTTAGGAGAGAGAATAAATTTTTGGTTCATGTATGCAAGTCAGTTCAACTGCTGTTACTGTGATTATCTATTTCAAACTTTCTTCCAAATGTGCAGACTCATATCTGAAATGTTTCCCACCAACACCGGCAAAGTGAAAGTGAATCTCATAGTAAACTTTTCAGGAATGGTAGTTAGACCTTGGGCATTGAAACTGATTACACTTGGAAGCTTTCTATTTGCAGTATAAGTTCACTGAGTTACTGCTCAATTCCTTTTAATCATGCTCTGAGCACTTCTCAGTGGATTTGAATTGAGGCATGTTTTATTTATTCATTTATCATTGATGGAGCTGTTAGAATGCCAATTCCAAGCCTCATTATATATGTAACTTCTTAGATGGTTTTGCTTTTGTATCTGTGGATTTCTAATTCTTTCATTGTTTTGTAACCCTTGATAATTCTCAGCTGACCACCCAGCCAATTCCTGTTCCCCGGTTCTGACTGAGGCCAGGTTACTTAGTTCAAATTACACTGACCGGACATTAGTGGACCCAGATTTCACAGCTCACGAATCCTAATCCCAGTTCCAGTGTTTGTCTCAATAGTGTGAGCTCTAAATGCCAAAGTTCCTCTATGACACCCTCAAATGCATATTCTTCTCCGTATTATTTGTCTGTGTGTATGGTCCTCACAGATAGATCCTGCAAAGAAAACTTCCTGGGAATTTCTGTGGCAATTCTATTTAGCTGTGGTAAAGTTTATATTTATTAGAGCTTTATGTAATTTAGGGAGAAGGATGCACAGTCTAAAAGCTTAAAGAAACATTTTGACAACAGCTGAAAGAAATCAGAGTTACTTTGTACTGGCGACGGTTTTATTGTTCGCAAATGTATGAACTGTCTTTCTACCATAGGTTAGTTGTTATAAAAGATTGCATATCACTAATTTAGTTTCATTGTCTCTCTTCATTCTTAGGCGGTAACCTTCCTTCTTTTACCAAGAAAATAGAAGCAATCAGAAGAGAATTTACACATCCTCGCACTGCCAAATCCACTAACCCCACTACATTGTACACAAACACAGTGCCTCATCCTTTTTTCCTATGTAACAGCAACCCTTCCGCCTCAGTCCAGGATCCCTACACAAAGGTTATAATTAGCGTCACTCTCCACTGCATCATTGTATGCTGATGAGAATGATCTATGACAAACAAACAGAAAAAAAAAAAGAAACATGCTGTAAAATCTCTCCATTAAAAAGGAAACCCTTCTGAGACATCCTCCCCACTCCTCCACCCCCGAAACTTGTTATCTTTTGCCATGTAACAAAGTCTCCCAAACTTAGTAGCTGAAAACAATATGGATTATCTCACAGTTCATGTGGATCAGGAAGTTGGGAGCAAATGAGTTGGTGGCTTTAGCTCAGGTTCTCTCCGGAGGCTGTCATCAAGCTGTTGGCCAGGGCTGCAGTCCCAACTCTACTGGAGCTGAAGGGTTCACACCCATGCTCAATTCCCAGGTTGTTGCTGGGCCTCGATTTCTCGTGGGCTATTGGACTGAGGTCCCTAGTTCCTGGCCACACCACCTGGTCTTCTCCATAGAGTAAGAATGGCAGCTTGCTTCCCCCGTGCCAGTGTTCAGAGAGATAGAGAAAGAGAGAAGCTACAGTCTTTATGTAAATCAATCTCCCAGAAGTGACACCCTATAACTTCTGACGCATTCTATTCTTAGGAGTGTGTCACTAAATTCAGCCAGAACTCCAGGGGAGAGGATTAACACAGGGGTGTGAATACCAGGAGCCGGGGAATCATGGGAGAGCAGTTTCGAGACCGACTACCATACTCCCCTAGGTATTGCCATAGTCCTCTGCTTCCCTTCCTAGCTCAACTCAAAGGAGTATCCAATACTTACTGTCTTTATTTTCTCACCTCCCACACCTGTATGGTTTTTACCCCCTCCACCCCACTGAAACAACTTTCACCTTGTCAAATCTAATGATCCATTTTCATTCCTTATATTAAGGATTTATCAACAATATTTAGCCCAATTAATTAGTGTCTCCTTCTTGAAACAGTCTCTTCACTTGGTTTTCAGAATTCCTTAGTCCCTTTGTTCTCCTGACACCCCACTGGCTTTTCCATGTCAACCTCCTTTATTAGTTTTCCCTCCTCTTTTATCTAATCGCTAAATCCTATCTCATCTTATCACCTAGATTATTTCATCCAGATTTACATCTCATAAGCATCTAAATCTTAAAATGTCCCAGACAAGACCCTTGATTTCAACCCACAAAATTAATTTCCCCAGTGTTCCCCATCTCGCTGAAGAGCACCTCCACAAGCCAGATTGCATAAGTAGCGATCTTAAGTGCCTTCGTGACTTATCTCCTCTTCGGACACGGATTCAGTGTTTCAGCAAATTCAGTGTACTCCACCTTCAAATACATCCCAAACTAAACCCCTGCTCTCACCACTAGCATTTTGGTGTGACATACCAAAACTTAAGAGATGGACTTAAGCAGTGCTTAAAGGGAAATTTATAGCTGTAAATGCCGAGTGCTTATCTCTTTATTGATATTCTCTATTTGGTGATACATGGGTCTCCTGGTGTCCTTTGGTTCCTCATCCACACTTTGCTTTAGCTCTTGAGCGTATTGAAGACAGTTGATTTAAACTGTGCTAAAGTGCAACATCTGTGCTTCTTCAGGGCCAGTTTCTCTTGACCACTTCTCTTGCTGTTTGTGGGCCATACTTCTTGCTTCTTTGCATGTCTCACATTTCTTTCGTTGAAAATTGGGCATTTTACATAATATAATGTGTCAATGCTGGAAATCAAATTCCTCCTCTTCCTTAGGATTTGCTATTTCTGCTGTTGTTGTTTGCTGGTTTAGTCACCTTCCTGAAATAATTCTCTAAAGTCAGTGGGGTTATTTGTTTGTTTGTTTGTCTGTTTGTTTGTTTTTGGCCATGCACTTTGTGGCATGCTGGATCATGCGGGATCTTAGTTCCCTGACCAGGGATCGAACCTGTGCCCCTGCAGTGGAAGCACGGAGCCCTAACCACTGGACCACCAGGGAATTCCCAGTCTGTGTTTATTATAAGGAAATCATTTGTTGTGTGTGACCACTGAAGTCTCTGCTCAGTTGATAGTCTAATGGTTGGACGAATGATTAGGCAGAGATTTCTTAAATGCTTGCATTGTGAGCCCAGGGGCTCTGTTCTCATGCTCGGCACGGCACGCTGTCCACACTTAAGCAGATAGTTTCCAATTCTAGTCTTTACTTCCTGCTTGTGAAGAGCCTTAAGGCTCTTAAGGCTCAAGGTGAGAGCTTAGGACCTTCTCATGTCTTCCCTGAGCATTCGCACAGCCCTGGGGATGCACACAGCCCTACCCATGGGCTTAGCCTTCTAGATTTCCAGGAATATATTGGAGCTTTCCAAAGCCCGCTATGGACACCTTGTTCCCAAGCGTTCCTTTTAAGCTTTTTGGTTAGCCTCTTGTTTGCCCCAGCTGTTAACCACATCTTCAAATAGCTATGATTTTAAACAACTACTGTAATTGTTTTCAACAAAGACCTTCAAGAAAAGGTAGTTAGCATTGGGTGAGCTCTGAGTCAGCTCAGATAAAGACAAGCTTTGGGGGATTGTGTCTACCAGGGAGCCACCAGGTAAAATAATGATGAGAATGGGGCTTTCACAGAGCTCCAGTGCCACTCTGTCCCCTCCAGTGGCTGCCAGAATTTTTTGGCTACTGTGGAGAAGAAGAGGGGCTCAGGAATAGGGTTCAACTACTTTTCTTGAGCAGATGCTCCCAGATTGTTCTCAGCCTTTGGTTAATTTTCAGAGTTCTGAAAAAGTTGATTCTGATAATGACAATCTTTTCATCGTTTTTATGGAGGAGAGCATTTTCAAAGTTTTCTTACTCCATCATCATTCCCACTGATGCCACCTAATTGCCGTTGACTAGAACGTTCCTCCTCTCAATTTTTGCATAGTGGGCTACCTCACTTCGGTCAGGTCTTTGATAATATCGTAACTCCTCAGAGTTACATCCACTCTTCCTGAAATACCCACCATCACCTTACCCTGATATATTGTCCTGATAGCATCTGGTACTGTGCTATACAGTTATCGTTCGCCCTGTAGAATGTCACTCTATAAGGATGAGAACTTTGTAAATTTTGTTTACAGTTTTAACTCCCTCATGTAGCACCATCTTTGGTACATAGTATAAGCTCCATAATTACTTGTTGAATCAATCAATAAATTGGACTATTTAATTTATTATTCCCCATAATAAAATATCTGGCTTAATGACATCTGTTTTTAATAAAATAATATTCATGGTTTTGTATGAATATTAATGTAGTATATACTAATTAAAGTATGGAAAATGTAGAAACATAACCATAGATGCTCTTGCGAACATTTTGGCATATATCAAATCAATTTGTTTTGTAGAACCGGATTGTTTTTACCCGAACACATTTCTGTACGTGGATGAACCATAATTTATTTAACCTTGATGGACATTTACGTTGTCTCTAATATTTTTTTGTTAAACTGTGGTGAACATCTTTGTAAATTTTTTTTTCATTTTTATGGCTATTTCCTAAGATTAAAAGCCTACAATTAAATTTTCTGATCATGGAATATACAGAATGTTAAGTCATTTTTATACGTATTACTAAATTTCCCTCAAGAAATGATTTTATTAACTTTTACTAACTTATACCCTCATTAACAGTGTCGTAGTTTTCCTGTTCCCTCAAAGCATTAACTTTACTTTTATATTTTCTTTATCAATTCTTAGGCCAACAAAAAAATGATGTCTTATCTTAATGTTCATTAAGATAAATACTAATGAGGCTGTGCAGTTTTATATGTTTATTGAAAATGTTCAATTTTACAATTATTCACATTTCGACTTTTAAAACTTTTTATTATTCAATTTTTCCTTATTGATAAGGGAGCACTCTATTAAGCAAATAATTCTTTATTGAACATATAAGCTCTTTGCTAGTTTCTCCTTTCTATTTTTATGTAAATTTTAATGCTTTTATTTCTAATGCAGCCAAATGTCACAATTTTATTTATGTAAACACTAAACATTATTTGTTGTGTTTAATAATTGATATTTTCTATTTCCTTGCTACGGTGAATAGGACTTTTGTCCTTTATATTTTTAAGTGATTAAATTGGTATGTAAAAAGGGTATTGATATTTATTTAATTTTAATAAACCCTCTTTTTTATTCTAGATAGTGTTATTTGTGATGTCTGTTTAAGGAAAGCTAAGAAAATATAAAAGTACTTACTCATAGGGAAAACAAGCAGCAAAGCCTACCCCATTATTTATGGCTCGACTTCCTAGGCAGGTTCTTAAGCTATAATACTCAGAGTGAAACGGAGCATGTGGTTAAAATGTAATACAGAGGGTATTTACCTAACTGTCCATGTGCTTTTCTGAAGATTGCAAGTTCCTCTTGCTCCAAGATTTATAGAACCAACTGCAGCAGCTCTGGATTGAAAATTCTCACCCCTCAAATCTGCAGCTACTCCATCCCTGGCCAAAAAAATAAAGCCCAGGGGCTTCCCTGGTGGCACAGTGGTTGAGAGTCCGCCTGCCGATGCAGGGGACGTGGGTTCGTGCCCCGGTCCGGGAGGATCCCGCATGCCACAGAGCTGCTGGGCCCGTGAGCCATGGCCGCTGAGCCTGCGCGTCCGGAGCCTGTGCTCCGCAACGGGAGAGGCCACGGCAGCGAGAGGACCACGTACCGCAAAAAAAAAAAAAAAATAAAGCTCACATTCTTATCTTGCAAAAATACAATCACTATATCCTCTCACTAATGATTTGTCCATTGCAGTCCCTTTCCTTTCTAATATGTTACCCCATCCCTGTTCTATTTTTTCTGCCTCATTTCGCTCTATTTTTCATTAACTTTCACTTCTTTCAAGCCCTTACTCATTTTTCCTCTGTTGCTCTTAAAACAGATCCTATTTTATCTTTCTTAACAAGTTATCAGTTTTTTTCCCTTTTTTATTCCCATTTTAATTATAATGTCACTTGAAAATAATGATTTACTCATCCCTTCTTTCAACACATATTTGTTCAGTACCTGCTCTAGGCCAGACATTGTTCCTCACACTGGGGCTATGTCCCCAGCTACAAAACAAGACAGACAATAACTCTACCCTCACAGCAGAAACAAGATAATGATCAAACCAAACCTTCTAAAGTATATCAGTTGGTGATGTGTTATGAAGAAAACTCAACAGAGAAAGAGGATATTGAGTGATGATGGCAAAGAGAGGTTACAATTTTAGGTCGGGTGGTTCAGGAAGGATGCTCTGCTAAAGTGACATTTGAGAAGAGACTTGAAAGAAGGTAGAGAGGGGCTTCCCTGGTGGCGCAGTGGTTAAGAATCTGCCTGCCGTTACAGGGGACACGGGTCCGAGCCCTGGTCTGGGAAGAGCCCACATGCTGCAAAGCAACTAAGCCTGTGCGCCACAACTACTGAGCCTGCGCTCTAGAGCCCGGAAGCCACAGCTACTGAGCCCGCATGCCACAACTACTGAAGCCCGCGCACCTAGAGCCCATGCTCTGCAACAAGAGAAGCCCCCGCAATGAGAAGCCTGCGCACCGCAACGAAGAGTAGCCCCCGCTCGCCGCAATTAGAGAAAGCTTGCGTGCAGCAACGAAGACCCAATGCAGCCAAAAAAAATTGTTTTAATAAATTTATAAAAAAACAAAAAAGAAAGAAAGAAGGTAGGGGGTCAGCCATGCAAAGATCTTGATCTGGGTAAGCAGTGTTCCAGATAGAACAGCTTGTGAAAAGTGCCGCTCTAAATCAGAAATGAGTCTGAAAAGTAAGGAGGCCAGTGTACCTTGTGCAGAGTGAACAAGGGGGAGGGAGTTAAGAGATGAGGTCAGAGAAGTAGTAAGGATGGTAATGTGTATAACCTTGTAGACCTTTACCAAAGTGTTTAACAGGTTTCAGAAGTCACATGTTCCCTTTTGGGGGCTATTCATTTTGATGTCTATCACTTTGGCTGATGAACAGAAAGGATATTTTGGTCATTTTTTTCAGTTATGCCAAGGCTCAGATATTACATCTATAATAATAAATTATTTGAATTGATAATATTTGACTTAAAACATTTCTCTCAAAACTATGTCTGGGCTTCCCTGGTGGCGCAGTGGTTGAGAGTCCGCCTGCCGATGCAGGGGACGCGGGTTCGTGCCCCGGTCTGGGAGGATCCCACATGCCGCAGAGCAGCATGGCTCACATGCCCGTGAGCCATGTCCGCTGAGCCTGCGTGTCCGGAGCCTGTGCTCTGCAACGGGAGAGGCCACAGCAGTAAAAGGCCTGCACACCGCAAAAAAAAACAAAAAACAAAAAACAAAAAAAAACTATGTCTGACATTTCCCCAAATCCATTCTATGAATGTGGAATACCAATCACTATTACACGAAAAGAGGGAATTCTATGGTCAAATGAATTTGGGGAACTATGGATTTAAAAATTAAATTTGTGTGGTTTCTTTGCCACACAAATTCTCAGAATTTTAAAATATGTTGAATCTGCTTTACTGACCACCAAAACAGACACATACCTGCAGCATTTCATAAACTTCTTTGACTAAACAAACAAAAACCCAAAACATTTTTCTGATGGAGAATGTCTTGGCACTTGCTGAAGCAAAAAATATTTTGCAAAGTTTTCTTCCAAACAAGCTCCATTATCTTCCATAAGCCTCAATAATCTGAGGCCAATCTGATTTTTCCTCCTCTGCAAATTCACTATATTTTCCTGCATGCTGCTTTCTTGACTATAAAAATTAAAAGTTTTGCCTGATTTTTTCCCCCATATCTTCAAAAAAAAGTCTTTCAGTTTGCAGATCCAGATCTTTACTTCTTCAGAAATATTTTCCTTCTTGAATCTTGCTTATACTGGTTTCTCATCTTGTTCTGGTTCCTTGTACAAGAGCATGAACTGTCTGCATTTGCCTGATCCCTTATACCCACCCTTCCTTCCCTTTTCATAATCATCATTTTAACTGGCAGAACCTCGATACCATTGTAGTGTTGTTCTGATTGTTGTCACTTCTTCTAAAGATTCTAATTCTTTTGGTGAATTATGATTTTCCTTATATGTTTTCATTATTTCATCCAATTCCTTTTGTTTTTTCATTCTCTTAGCCAAAGACTTTACATAAGTTTCTTCTTTTATACTCTCATATTTAATCTCTTATTTTATACTGCCCATTTTTAATAATACCCATTAAAAATGTTACCTTAAATGTACTTTTCTTTTCTTCCATAAATTCTTTTTTTTTCTATTTAAAAAAAATTTTTTTGCCCACGTCATACAGCATGCAGGATCTTAGTTCCTGACCAGGGATGGAACCCATGCCCCAGACCACCAGGGAAGTCCCCATAAATTATTTTTTTAAAGTATGCCCTTTCTCTTGAAAGAGGAGAGGTCGTCCATGATCACTATTTCCCCATTTGCAATGTGTGACTGACACAGGGGATGTGACATCCCAAAGACATTCATAATACCCTTTACCTTGTCTTCCTTCCTAGACTTCCTTGCAGCTGAGTGTGGCCACGTGACACAGTTTCCAGACAATGAAATTCAAGCAAATGTGTGTCTAGGGGAGTAGGGCTTGCTGAAAACTTTTTATATGGAGCATACAAAGTTGGCATGTCCCGTTGACACTTTGTGTCTTCCTGCCTGAAATTCAGATGTGAGGCTTGGAGATCCAATAGCCACCTTGCAACCAGAAGGCGAAAAGCCACACACTAAGTCCCACACTAAGAAGACAGAAAAAGCTTAGATTTTTTATGACATCCCTGAGTATATCACTGAAATAAATAGACTCATCTTTTTAGACACTGCTAGTCTGTTTCCTGATGCACACAGACAAATGTGAGTGGATTTTCCTTTTATACATTTACTTTTTACCAGTTTGCTATGCAAGAGGACAGGCTGTTATGTATTCAAAAAAACTGTGTGATGGAGGAGACTATGGAGAAGGAGTTGGTGCTTTGGGAAGTCCCAGAAAGAGATTTCCATCTCACTGTGATATCTTCCTTCTGTTTTGTAAAGCCATTGAGCAATGGGACAGCTTTATATATTCAGATGTCTTTTAGCTTAGCCTCCATTCCAGTCCTTTGATGGCTCTGTCTGGCCTTCTTCCCAGGGCTGTTGTCAGAAATGCAAACATCTGCACAGCTGACTATCTGCTCCTGGTAGCTCTGAGCCTCCTGGAGCTTTCCAGGGTAGTTGTTGATATTATGGCTCTTTATTGGCAAAGGGGTCTCAAGGAGGCTTGTTTCACATCTACCCTAAGTTTCTTCCTTGCCTGCAGCCCTTGCCCTTCCAAATGAGGTGGTCACTGTGTGATACCGAGCAGGATCCTGTGGGGCTCCTGGGCACAAAGGCCTTTCTGTGTCCCACGTTTCTTGATTACAGGAAATAGGCTTCATTCAGCCTCCATGACCTTCCCTGAGTTCCAAAGAGCAGGTTCAAGCAGTTGCTAACTAGGGAAGGGAGGGGATGCGGAGATAGGAGAGGAGCAGTTCAGAAACAATAGTGCATTTCTGCAGTGTCAGCTGTTACTTCTCTTTCATTTCTCATTCTGTTGATTGAGTTGAGTCTCCTCCCTTTTTTTTGATGAGTCTGGCTAGTGGTTTATCAATTTTGTTTATCTTCTCAAAGAACCAGCTTTTAGTTTTATTGATCTTTGCTTTCGTTTCCTTCATTTCTTTTTCACTTATTTCTGATCTGATCTTTATGATTTCTTTCCTTCTGCTAACTCTGGGGTTTTTTGTTCTTCTTTCTCTAATCGCTTTAGGTGTCAGGTTAGGTTGTTTATTTGAGATTTTTCTTGTTTCTTGAGGTAGGATTGTATTACTATAAACTTTCCTCTTAGAACTGCTTTTGCTGCATCTCATAGGTTTTGGGTCATCATGTTTTCATTGTCATTTGTTTCTAAGTATTTTTGGACAGCTACACGTAAAAGAAAGAAATTAGAACACTTCCTAACACCATAGACAAAGATAAACTCAAAATGGATTAAAGACCTAAATGTAAGGCCAGACACAGTAAAACTCTTAGAGGAAAACATAGGAAGGACACTCCTGGACATAAATCACAGCGAGATCCTTTTTGACCCACCTCCTAGAAAAATGGAAACAAAGACAAAAATAAACAAATGGGACCTAATGAAACTTAAAACCTTTTGCACATCAAAGGAAGCCATAAATAAGACAAAAAGACAACCCTCAGAATGGGAGAAAATCCTTGCAAACGAAGCAACTGACAAAGGATTAATCTCCAAAATATACAAGCAGCTCGTGCAGCTCAATATCAAAACAACAAACAACCCAATCCAAAAATGGGCAGAAGATCTAAATAGACATTTCTCCAAAAAAGATATACAGATTGCCAACAAACACGTGAAAGGATGCTCAACATCACTAATCATGAGAGAAATGCAAATCAAAACTACAATGAGGTATCACCTCACACCGGTCTGAATGGCCACCATCAAAAAATCTAGAAACAATAAATGCTGGAGAGGGTGTGGAGAAAAGGGAACCCTCTTGCCCTGTTGGTGGGAATGTAAATTGATACAGCCACTATGGAGAACACTATGGAGGTTCCTTAGAAAACTAAAATAGAACTACCATATGACTCAGCAATCCCACTACTGGGCATATACCCAGAGAAAACCATAATTCAAAAATACACATGCACCCCAATGTTCATTGCAGCACTATTTACAATAGCCAGAACATGGAAGCAACTTAAGTGTCCATTGACAGATGAACGGATAAAGAAGATGTGGCACATATATACAGTGGAATATTACTCAGCCATAAAAAGAAATGAGATTGAGTTATTTGTAGTGAGGTGGATGGACATAGAGTCTGTCATACAGAGTGAAGTAAGTCAGAAAGAGAAAAACAGATACCGTATGCTAACACATATTATATGGAATCTAAAATAAATTTTCTTTCTGAAGAACCTAGGGGCAGGACAGGTATAAAGACGCAGACATAGGAATACACTTGAGGACATGGGGAGGGGGAAGGGTAAGCTGGGACGAAGTGAGAGAGTAGCATTGACATATATACACTGCCAAATATAAAATAGCTAATGGGAAGCAACCGCATAGCACAGGGAGATCAGCTCGGTGCTTTGTGACCACCTAGAGGGGTGGGATAGGGAGGGTGGGAGGGAGATGCAAGAGGGGAGGGGATATAGGGATATATGTATACATATAACTGATTCACTTTGTTATACAGCAGAAACTAACACAACATTGTAAAGCAATTATACTCCAATAAAGATGTTAAAAAAAAAAAAAAAAGAAACAATAGTGCAGCCTTGGAGCAGGGTCCTGGTTTCCCCCAAGTGATATACATAACAATATCTTTGAACTGTTTTGCAGATACTGAAATCTCCACCAGGTGGGAGAAATTAACGGTATGCTCCTCACAAGCAGGTAGACCCCAGGCCGGTTGGAACCAGAAAGTTGATGATGCTGATGCCTATTTACCTCACCACCAACCAGTCAGAAGAAAGTCCACGAGCTGATCACAACCTCTTCGAACCATTTCTATAAAACCCCTCACTCTCCCCTCCAGGTCGGGACACACAAGTTTTGAGGGCATTAGCCCACTGTGGCCCCCTTTTTCTGGCAAAGCAATAAAACTCTTCTTTTCTACTTCACCCAAAACTCTGTCTCCAAGATTTAATTCAGTGTCGGGGTACAGAGGCCGGATTCAGCTTCCACTGTTGCCTTTTTCCCATCATGGCCTCTCCATATGACCATAATTCTCTGATGCCTTTTCAGAAGAGAGTTAAGACCAGGATTAGCACTTTTCTTCAATATGCTGACATGTTCATAATATTTAGAAGAAATTTCTTAAAATTTCAAGTAGGTGAATAGCACCCTTACCTGGTTTCCAGAGATGAAATAGATCCCCTGCCACCCTTTTAACTCCTTTGCTTATTCCATGGGTGGATATTTGGGAAGAAGTAGACACTTTTATTCAAGTCCCATCTTAGGCAGAGTTCCCAAAGTTTAGTTTAAACTTATGAACACACATAAACATTCACAAAGGAAATTAAATTTCTCAGTTCCAAATATAAATGTCCTGCTACATGACATTTGCCACTTAATCTAATGCACCTCAGTCCAATCAGTGAGGTACGGTCTGAAGTGCACTGGTCTGGGACCGGGAGGGTCACGTCACGAAGTTTGTGACCAAGGTAAAGGGATTTAATTTTCAATTTCTCCTTTTTCTCATCTGTAAAAAAAAAATGTTTGGATTAGAGTGAAGTTCTCAACCAAACTATACAGAAGAATAGTAAACTATCCAATATCTGTACTGTGAACCTCAGGAATAAACAAATAGGATACAAGGCAGAAGAGCGGAAGAGGGTATGTTTTCAAGGCATGAAATAGAAGGTACTAAATTAACGTTCCTTCTAGCTCTGATATTCTGCTACAGCATGTGTTTTAGTGTGCGACAAGACATTTCTTGAAACTACCACACTCTCATCAAAAATGGGTTCCGGGCTTCCCTGGTGGCGCAGTGGTTGAGAGTCCGCCTGCCGATGCAGGGGGCCCGGGTTCGTGCCCCGGTCCGGGAAGATCCCGCATGCTGCGGAGCGGCTGGGCCCGTGAGCCGTGGCCACTGAGCCTGCGCGTCCGGAGCCTGTGCTCTGCAGCGGGAGAGGCCACAACAGTGAGAGGCCCGCGTACTGCAAAAAAAAAAAAAAAAAAATGGGTTCCACATTCCCAAGTGGGAAAAGTGTATATGTATATTTACACACACATACCATACTGGTTGTTTATTTTTATATTTTTAGAAAGCTTATGCCTTTGTACAGTTCTCAAATTTTCTACCCATCCATATATTACATATTTTATAATTAAAAAAAGAAAAGAATCATTCTCTCCCCATAATGACATACTCATTTGGTAGGGGGTTGTCCAAAAAAACCCAATAGACTACATAATATGTCCCTGTCAGTTTCCAAAAGGGATCATACAGCAGCAGCAGCAATAATGATGATAGAAAACATTAAACTCTTATTTGAGCCCCACTTTTTGTTTTATACCTCTATTTTTGTATTATATAATACAGCGAAACTTTCTTATTTACCATCTGCTAGGCCCTGTTCTAAGCTATTTAATTTAATCTTCATAAGAAACCTATAAAAAAGGCACTATTATGATCCCTATTTAATAGATAAAGAAACCTAGGGATATGGAGTTCTACAATATCAGAATGACACACCAGCACATGAAATAGCAATGGGGGATCACATCAACGCAAAGAACTCTGCAAAGGTGAAGTCCATTTCTGTCAGCAGAGCATTAAGGAAGTGCTTTCCCTCTTTGTTCCCTAGAGCTGTGGGTCTCAACTGTATTGACCTGACACATAAGTTTTGAGAGACGTGAGACATATTTTGTTACTAATACTAGTTCAAAGACCAAAGTTTGCTAATTACGTACTTTTAATTTTATTTTATTTTTACTTTTGCTGTGCCATTCAGCTTGCAGGATCTTAGTTCCCCAACCAGGGACTGAACCTGGGCCCGGGCAGTGAAAGTGCAGTCTTAACCACTGGACCTCCAGGAAATTCCCAATTATGTACTTTTTAAAGTTAAAAAAATTGTGTACAATTTAGTGGTTTTTATTATATTCACAAAGTTGTACAAACAACACCACTAATTCCAGAATATTTCATCACCTCAGAAGGAAATCCCATACCCATTAAAGGTCACTCCTCAATCTTCCTTTCCCCCCAGCTCATGGTAACTACTAATCTACTTTCTGGCTCTATCAATTTGCCTACTCTGGACATTCCATATAAATGGACTTGTACAAATGTGTGTCCTTTTTTTTAATTTTTTTTTTTTTTTTTTTTTTTTTTTTTTTTTGTGGTACGCGGGCCTCTCACTGTTGTGGCCTCTCCCGTTGCGGAGCACAGGCTCCGGACGCGCAGGCTCAGCGGCCACGGCTCACGGGCCCAGCTGCTCCGCGGCATGTGGGATCTTCCTGGACCGGGGCACGAACCCGTGTCCCCTGCATCTGCAGGCGGACTCTCAACCACTGCGCCACCAGGGAAGCACCTATGTGTCCTTTTTCGTCTGCCTTCTTAGCATCTTTTCAAGGTTCATTCATATTGTAGATATGTCTGTACTTTGTTCCTGTATGGCTAATAATATTCCATTGTATAGATACACCACATTTTGTTTATCCAGTCATCAGTTGCTGGACATTTGTGTTGTTTCCACTTTTTAGTTATTGTGAATAATGCTGCTGTGAATATTCATGTACAAGGTTTTGTATGCTACTATATGTAAAATAGATAACCAACAAGGACCTAATGTATAGCACAGGAACCTATATTCAATATAGTTGAAAATAGTTGTAATAACCTATAATGGAAAAGAATCTGAAAAAGTTATATATATATATATATATAACTGAAAAAGTTATATATATATATATATATATAACTAAATCACTCTACTGTACACCTGAAACATTATAAATCAACTATACTTAAAAAAGAAAAGTTTTTGTGTGTATACCTAGGAATGGAATTGCTGTGTCATATGGTAACTTTATGTTTAGGTTTCTGAGGAATTGCCAGACTTTTTTCCAAAGTGGCTGCACCATTTTACCTTCCCATCATTGGTGTATGAAGATACCAGTTTCATCACATCCTCACTAATATGTGTTATTGTCTTTTTAAAAAAATGTAGCCATTTTACTGGGTGTGTTTACTGCAATTTCATTGTGGCTGTGATTTGAATTATCTAAATGACTAGCAATGCTGAGCATCATTTCATGTACTTCTTCTTATTGGCCATTTTTCTGTAGTCTTCAGAGAAATAACTATTCAAATCACTTAACCATTTTTAAGTGGGTTATTGTCTTTTTATCGTCAAGTTGTAAGAGTTATTTATGTGTTCTGGTTAATTTCCAGAGTTCTCAAAAAGTTGATTTAGAATTTTTGCCAGTGCTCTCATGGCTTTTATGAAGGAAAATATTTTCATAGGCCCTAACTCCAACATTCCCAAAGGCCTTCCCTAATTAGATCCATTTTTAAAAATAAATTTATTTATTTATTATTTTTGGCTGTGTTGGGTCTTTGTTGCTGCATGTGGGTTTTCTCTAGCTGCAGCGAGCAGGGGCTACTCTTTGTTGCGGTGTGCGGGCTTCTCATTGCAGTGGCTTCTCTTGTGGCAGAGCATGGGCTCTAGGCATGCAGGCTTCAGTAGTTGTGGCAGGCGGGCTCAGTAGTTGTGGCTTGCAGGCTCTAGAGTGCAGGCTCAGTAGTTGTGGCTCATGGGCTTAGTTGCTCCGTGGCATGTGGGATCTTCCTGGACCAGGGCTCGAACCCATGTCCCCTGCATTGGCAGGCAGATTCTTAACCATTGTGCCACTAGGGAAGTCCCACTAATTATATACTTTTAATAACCAATCACTGGAAGATAATTTGCAAGCTATATAACTGCCAAAGGATTCATACCTAGAATACATAACAAACTCATAAAACTGTATGGTAAATTTTTTAAAATCCAATAGAAAATAGATAAAAGTCATGAACAGACATTTCAAAAAATAGGATATAATAATGGAAAATTAAAACATGAAAAAAATGTTCAATATCATTAGCCACTAAGGAAAATGCAATTAAAATCATAATGATATATGTTATGCACCTATCAGAATGGTTAAAATAGAATAGAATATTGACAACGGCAAATGCTGGTGCAGATGCAGAGAGTTTGGATCACTGTATGTTTATGGTGGAACCTATAATAATACAGCCGTGTGGAATGTAGTGTGTCAGTTTCTTTTAAAACTAATTATCATATGACCCAGCAATTACACTCATGCATTTAGCCCAGAGAAACAAAAACTAATGTCCACACAAAATCCTGTATGTGAATGTTCATAGCAACTTTATTTGTAATAGCTGAAAACTGGAAGCAACACAAATGTAGTTCAGCAGATTGATAATTAAACCAACTGTGGCACATCCATACCCAGAAATACTGTGCAACAATAAAAAGGAATGCACTATTGATACATGTAACAACGTGGATGAATCTCAAGGGAATCTGGCTCAGTGGGAAAAACCAATCTCAAAGTGTTACATTATGTATGAGGGCACTTTTGTAACATTCTTTTTTTTTTATGTAACATTCTTGAAATAACAAAATTATAGAAGTGGGGAACAGATTAGGGGTTGCCAGCTTTTATGGATGGGAAGGATGAGAGGGAAATGGATGTGACTATAAAAGAACAATACATGGGATCTTAGTGGTAGTTACACGAATCCATACATGTGATAAAATTACATGGATCTTCACACACACGAGTGCATTGTAAAACTGATGAAATCTGAATAAGCTCTGTAGATTGTACGCATGTCAATTTCCTTGTTTTGATATTGTAGGATAGTTCCCATTGGGGGAAGTAGGTAAATAGCACACAAAGTTCTCTGTACTGTCTGCATCTTCCATGAATCTATAATTATTTCAAGACGAAAATATAAAGAAACCAACCAGAGAAGACTTGTGCTTAGTCCTACGGTTGTAATGCTGCCCTCTACATTCTGATAGCTTCCCTAAAGTGCAGAGAAGAGGTGAGAAGGAGTCAGAGCTAGTAATCAGGAAATTGAAAGGAACCACAATAGATCCATTTGAGTGAATATCATGGCAGAAGGAAAGGTTCAGAAACTCCACCTCCTGTTATCAGAGAGTAAAGTACAAGGATAATGTAATAATGGGGGAGAGTTGTGAGAGTATAAGTTTGCTTATTTATGTGTCTTTGTTGTTAAAATTTTACCCTGTAAATGTTTTAAAAGTGGATTTCAAAATGACAGTCTCTCAACCTCACTAAGGGTAGTTTTAGATCTAGGGCATTTTCCCACTATATTTCTATTTTATACTGTGGGAACAATTCTGGTTCTGAGAAAATGTAAAATCTTTGATGTGTTCTCACACTAGCAATGCCAGGGAAGAAGAGGCAGATGAGTTTTCCTTAAAAAACCCAAGGGACTGAACTGACTCTAGTTCCATAACTGGTGGCAGAAACTCTATTATTTGCTATGATATTGCTAACATCAGAACGTGGCCCTCGAATACTTTCTAAAGACTATACCTAGCATTCTAGTCAATAGGGTAATTTAATTGTAGACATCCTATCTTCCTCATTAGATTATATCCTTTTCCAGGACAAGGATCATATTTATTTCATCCCCATATTCTGAGCGCCTACGTAAGGCCTGGACCTTTGTAAGAACCCAATACGTTTTTGATAAATAAATGATTGAGTGTGGCAGATGAGGTCATCATTCTTGGAAAATGTGTATTCTGGGGTCCCCAGTCTTGATAGTAAGGGTAGCATATTTCATTATCTTTACCATTTCTGTGAGCTTTACTTTCAGCGTTTGAGGTCCAAATATGGTCCAGTGATAGAACAGTTCTAGATCCAGGGCCAAGGTAATGTATGAATAGACTGGAAATTGCCTACATACTATGTTTTGAGGGAAGGACTTCACACCCAGTTACCCAGAAAGCCTTTATCTTGGTCCTTTCTGGTTGCTATAACAAAATACCACAGACTGGTATTTTCCTGGTAAAAAACAGGAAATTATTTCTCACAGTTCTGGAGGCTGCAAGTCTGAGATCAGGGTGCCAGCATAGAAGAGGGGGTGAGGGCCCCTCTTCTAGGGTGCAGATTTCTCATTGTGTCCTCCTATGGAGGAAGGGGTGATGGATCTCTGTGTGGCGGCTTCTAAAAAACACTAATCTCATTCAATAGGCGTCCACCCTCATGACCTAAGCCCCTCCCAAAGGTATCACCTCCTAATACCATTACACTGAGAATTGAGTTCAACATATGAAATTTAGGAGGGACGTGTTCAGACCATAGCAGCCCTCAGTAGAATCCTAGACTGGGTTAACTGGAGTATCCTTAAACATTGACTCCAAAACCCTCGTTTTCCAAATAAAAAACCTGAGAGAGAAGTGACTCATTGTAGATCATCAAGCAGGTGAGGGAGATGGATAGAACTGGAGTGCCTATCTCCAAAATTCTAATAAAATGAAAACCACACTTAGCTTCTTTCTCCAATGATAGGCATTTCTTTAAGAAACAATGAGCTGGAATGGTCTGGAGCCTGGACTGAGGGATGCAGTGTGGGATTAGACAGGTATAAAGTACAAACAGGAAACTTGTCAGTATTTCCTAATGCACATTTTGAAAATAACTTCCTAGTTGTCATTAGTGCAAGGGAACAAAAGAACGAATGCCTAAAGTGTGTTTCCTACAGAAGTGTCTAGGAACACAACCAAGAGAAAATTCCTGTTCAGCATCATTGGTCAGGTCGCAGAGGACTTGAAGTTCTGATGAACTACATGATCAATGCCGAGTAGAAAGTGACAGCACAATGAAGGGATCCAAGGTGGCTCTGGGAGCTTTAACCATCAACAGATGCAAGAATACTTTGAAAAGGTGGGACTTATTGGTTAAATAATCGAAGTTTACACTGAAATGATTATTGAAAAGTGAGAACATTTAATGTAGTGTGGTTACTAAATAATAGGAATGTTTTTTTCCTTCTGACCTGAGAAAATTTTTGTAGCTACACCTTGTAATATCTGGAAAGGCTGAATTTTATGGAGTTAGAAAAACATTGTTGAAAGGCTCAAATAACTACCAGATAGCACCTTTATTTATAAAGGCTACCAGGAGAGGAGGTGAGAGAGTTGGAGGAAGACCACACGTGGAAGAGCCTCCAAGGGCCAAATCCAGAGGTTTAGAATTGATCAGACATTGTCTAATAAGGAAATAATATGGCCTAAAGGATTTTTAGGATGTTTATCTAGCTGGGATACGAAGGGGAGATAGTGGGAGACAATAGCATTAATTCAGGTGGAATGTTCCAGAGAAGGTGGCTGTAAGAATGGTTAAAAAATAGAAAACAAAAAGCAAATAAATATTTGGCAACCCTCAATGATTAGCCATGGGAGATGAAGAGGCAATTCAAAGAACTTGTTTATCTGAGCTTGAAGCTGGTAAGAATGGTCTTACTCCTGATTTGGGCCAGCTTGTGGGAAAGCCTAGTGAGTTCAATTCGTTATTGATGTGGAGAAATAGCTAAGCTCTAGGGGAATGTCTACATGGGCTTGAGGCATGAATTAGACTTAGCCAGAGATTACGATTTGGAGATTCATTAGTCAGCAATGATTTGTGAAAACAGGAGATCAGGTGAGCACTTGGAGTGGATGGAAAGGTAGAAGATTAAAGTGCAAGCCTGTGGGACATCTTCAGCTACCCAGGCAAGGACCTAGAATGTTTAAAGCTACCTGGGAAAGAAGAACAAAGTGGAAGGAGTTATTACCAGACTTCAAGACCTACTACAGAGTTACAGTAATTTAGACAAGCGTAGTACTGGCATAAGAATCAATAAATATACCAGTAGGACTGAATAGAGAGTCTGGAAATAGACTCACACATATGTGGTTATTTGATTTCTGTCAAAGACACCACAACAACGTAATGTGGAAAGAAAAGTCTTTTCAGCCAGTGGGGCTGGATATCCATATTTAAAACTTAACCTCAACTAGGACCTTACACCATACACAAAAATTAATTTGAGCTGGATCGTAGTTGTAAACTTAGAAGCTAAGGATAAGACACAAAAATCAATAATAATAAAAGGAAATTTATAAATTAGATTTTATCAAAATTAAAATTTCTGCTCACTAAAAGACACCATTAAGACAATCAATACAAAGGCCATAAACTGGAAAAGAATATTCACAAATCATATATCTGACAAAGAACTGGTATCTGGGTTATATAAAGAATTCCTACAGATCAATAATAAAAAGACAATGCGATATACATGGTCAAATCAGGGGAGCACACACGTCACAAAGGAGGATACATGAATGGCCAATAAGCACATGAGAACGTGCTTGACATCACTAATCATCAGGGAAATGCGGATTAAAGCCAAATGTGATACCTCTACACACATACCAGAATGGCTAAAATTAACAAGACTGGATACACCAAATGTTGACAAGGATTTGGAGCAACTGGAACTTTTATACACTGCTGGTAGGAGTGTAAAAGAAAGTACTACTTTGGCAGAAGTTCTGACAGGCTCATAAAATGAACCATACACCTACTCTAGGACACAGAAAACCCACTCTATGGTATTTACCTAAGAGAAATGAGAGTCTATGTCCACAAAAACCTGTGTAAAACTGTTTATAGCAGCTCTCTTCCAAGCAGCCCAAATTTGGAAACAGCCCAGGTGTTGTCAACTGGAAATGGGTAAAAGCAAACTGTGGATATAGTCATATTTTGTAATACTACTTATCAGTAAAAAGGGATGAAAGACTGATAACACACGACAACATGGATGGATCTCAAAAACATTTTCCTGAGCAAAACAAGTCTTACAGGGCTTCCCTGGTGGCGCAGTGGTTGAGAGTCCGCCTGCCGATGCAGGGGACGCGGGTTCGTGCCCCGGTCCGGGAAGATCCCACATGCCGCGGAGCGGCTGGGCCCGTGAGCTGTGGCCGCTGAGCCTGCGCGTCCGGAGCCTGTGCTCCGCAACGGGTGAGGCCACAGCAGTGAGAGGCCCGCGTACCGCAACAAAAAAAAAAAAAGAAAAAGTCTTACACAAAGAGCACATATGTATGACAATATTTGTAATAAGTTCTAAAACCAAAACAAGTCATCTAAGGTGAAAAAAAATCAGACCACTGGTTACCTGTGGGTGGTGGGTGCATATTGACTGGGAAGTGGCACAAGAAAACTTGCTGTGGTGCTGGAAAAACTCTATATTACAGGGGTTTGCTTTCCATGGTGTATGCGTTTGTCAAACCAAACTAATTGGTACACTTAAGAAGTTTGTACATTACATTATATGAAAATGTTAGCTCTCCTTCCCAATGAAGTATACAAATAGTGTGTGTGTGTGTGTGTGTGTGTGTGTGTGGGCATGCATAGGTGCATGTATGTGGTGGTGTATGGAGAGGGAGGGAGAGAGGTTATTTTAAATAAATGCGTAAATCTGAAAATTCCAAATAAACTGTATTCAAAGGAAAAATCATTAAAATGTACATTTTAGATGGAAGGAATTTGCTTGAAGAAAGTTTTCCTTTCATTATCTTGCTGCTGCATTTCTTTCTCTATACGATTGTACTGGTCAAACAACCCATATTGCTTGACAAATTCTTTTCAGAGCAGGCAAAGAACAGATTGTTCAATAGAGAAGGGGGGATTAGTAAGACCCATCCACTCCAGTCTAATAAGCAAGGCTGTGAATCATACTTTGCTCATAGACAATTATCTTTGATTTTTGTCTACTGAAGAGAGTAATTTACTCATCAGGTTTTTACAAAACATATAGAGCAACTAGGTTTCAAAGACAGGCCAATAATCCAGACTTAGGTGGCTCACAGCCTCTTTCTGGCAATGAGACATAATGGAACGAAGCATTGCGGGGAGGTTATTTTTCTCCGGAGCATCACTTGCATAGCAGGGGCTCTGCCTCCTATCGTCCAGCTACACTAGGCTAACTAATGTTTTCTGGACACTCAATGCTATTTAATGACTCTATGCTTTGCTTATATTGTTTTTTGTCCTAGAGCCACCTACACTACCTTTCTAGCTCATCTTTTAAGACTCAACTCAAAGATCAACTCCTCTTTGAAACTTTTTCAGTTTCCCTAATCAATTTCTTCCTCCACTGTGTTCTCCTGACACCTTGATTATACGTTTTACAGTGTTTATACTAACTAAATTTGATAGTTGCATATCTACTATTCTAGACTGAGAGTCTCTGGAAGGTACCTGTGTATTTGGTTCCTAGCACAGTCTAGTCACATGATATTCCACTTGATGCAGGTGACTCCAAGGAGGTTTGAAGATCTCCTGACTGAAACCTCTGAGAGCAGGTAGCAGGACTCTTTATTCACTGCCCTGGCCGCTACACACACACACACACACACACACACACACACACACACACACACACACACACACACACCATAGGGCAGTGTTTTGTGTGGGTTTGGCATACAGTACATTGGTGAACGTAATGATGATGTACTCTGAAATGTCCCTAAGACCCAGGAAACTCAAATGTTGTGCAAGCTGTTTTGTTCAGCTGTTTTATATTCAAGGGAAAGCTGTAGTACAGCCAGCCTTTGAGAACTAACTGAACCTAGTTTGGCAACTTTTAAAGAAGAAAAGAACACTTGGGTTGTGACCATCCAGTTTGTACCAGGGTATTAGTGATGGAGAGGTTTACATATATGAAGAATGTAAAGCTGAACAATTATTTCCAGTTGGAATTCCACTTTATTAATTCCCAGTAAGGAAGGGAAATTTCCACGTTGCTAAAACCCCAGAATCTCTCTTTTTCTGCGAGACTGACTCAGTCTCAATCCATTTGTCCTTGCGTGAATGCTTTCTCCACGGCTCAGCTACGTGCCGTGCTGCACTGACAGCTTATAAGGTGATAAATATCCACTGAGCCAACGACCTGAGCAATTGACTCCAGGAAGCCAAGCTTTTACCCATTCATCGCCCTTGTACATTTCTCTTACTTTAAGCAATAACTTTATAGAATCAAAACCAAATTATTTTAAGAGTGCACACAATTATTTAGAGTACAGAACGTTGCAGGCATGCTCATTTGTTGTGAGGACACACCTGGGCAATCCTCCTTAGTGAACAGAAGTGCCATAGCTTCAGAAGCCATCTTACTTTATTCTTCCTGGTATTTTTTGAAGTATAGCTGACATATAATATTATGTTAGTTTCAGGTGTACAACATAGTGATTGATACTTTTATACATTATAAAATGATCACTATAAGTCTAGTTACTATCTGGCCCCACACACAATTATTAAAATATTATTGGCTATATTCTTTGTGCTGCTGTACATTACATCCCCGTGACTTGTTTATTTTATCAGTGGAAGTTTGTACCTCTTAATCCCCTCACCCCCCCTCCCCTCTGGTAACCACCAGTTTGCTCTTGGTACCTATGAGTCTGTTTCTGTTTTGTCTTGCTTTTTTTGTTTTGTTTTTTTCCATGTTGTCACAAATGGCAAGATTTCATTCTTTTTCATGGCTAGTATTCCACTGTATATTTATATACCACATCTTCTCTATACATTCGTCTATCAGTGGGCACTTAGGTGGCTTCCATATCTTGGCTATTGTCAATAATGCTGCAATAAACTTAGGGGAGCACATATCTTTTTTAGGTTATATCTTATTCACATTTCTTTTTTCAGTTGAAGTATAGTTGATTTACAATGTGTTAGTTTCAAGTGTACAGCACAGTGATTCAGTTATACGTATATATATTCCTTTTCAGATTCTTTAAAATTAGTGTTTTTGTTTTCTTTGAGTAAACATCGAGAGGTGGAATTGCTGGATCATATGGTAGCTCTATCTTTGACTTTTTGAGGAATCTCTATATTGTTTTCCACAGTGGCTGCACCAATTTACATTCCTACCAACAGTGTAGGAGGATTCCCTTTTCTCCACGGCCTCACAACTCTTATTATTTCTTGTACTATTATTATTATTTTTTTTGCAGTACGCGGGCCTCTCACTGTTGTGGGCTCTCCCGTTGTGGAGCACAGGCTCCGGACGCGCAGGCTCAGCGGCCACGGCTCACGGGCCCAGCCGCTCCGTGGCATGTGGGATCTTCCCAGACCGGGGCACGAACCCGCGTCCCCTGCATCGGCAGGTGGACTCTCAACCACTGTGCCAGCAGGGAAGCCCTCCTTTCTTTTTGATAATAGCCATTCTGACAGGTGTGAGGTGACATCTCACTGTGGTTTTAACTTGCATTTCCCTGATGACTAGTGATGTTGAGCATCTTTTCATGTACCTGTTGGCCATCTCTATGTCTTGAGTCCTGGCTCTTGAAACTTAGCTGTCCCAGCCTCCCTACTGAATAGACATATGTCATCTTCCCAGAGGAACGGAGCATCTCTGAGAACTTTCGGGGGGCACATCTATGTGTGTGTGCGTATGTGTGAAGCGACTGATGAGAGACAGAGAGGCAGAGTGTGTGAAACAAAAATTAACAGGAAAGGAAATATTGGGTTGACATTTGGTAAATTAGTTTAGAATCCTAATACTGAAAACCATCCATTGGGTGTTCTAGAAAGACTTCCTGCATAATGACAGAGTTGCAGCTGTTACAAACCTGTTCGAGAATGCCCACATAGAAAATGAGACGTTCCCCTGATGATGCCATGTACTTTTCTGTATTTATTATTAGAGTAACTGTGATGAAGAAAATACCATGTACTCATGTGATATTAGCAAAATCATGTGATTTGTACTCATGTGATATCAGCAAAAGGGCTGACTGATTTGGCACAGATTATTCTTCTCTGTGCAACAAATTCAAACTAACCCTTAAAGAGCAGTACAATGTTTAGCAATTAAAGAGGTCCAGGATGTGATGATCCATGGAAGAATAGCACTCAGATGCTATTGCTCTGTCTGGATTTTTCTCCTTTTTTTTTTTTCTCATTTAGAGCTAAAGAGCAGCCCAGAATTTGAGGCACATTCTGTTGTGTGTACATGCTTGCAGCATTCCCATTCACTAGG
>NW_006779031.1:2081075-2087220 GCF_000442215.2 Lipotes vexillifer | reverse complement strand
AAGAGTGTACCCAAGGTGACAGAACAAGCTAGCACGGCGGCCGGGTGTCTTCATTCCAGGATAGCTAAACACATGAAGTCAAACCATGGGACCACATGTTGGCATATAGAGTAATGGAAAGTATGAAAAGTTGTCATTGTCAATAAGGTTAATAATTTGGGGCACAAGTGGCCTACCCTAGCTACAGTTCTCCACTTGGTTTTTGTGTTTTTTTTTTTAACATCTTCATTGGAGTATAATCGCTTTACAATGGTGTGTTAGTTTCTGCTGTATAACAAAGTGAATCAGCTATATGTATACATATGTCCCCATATCTCCGCCCTCTTGCGTCTCCCTCCCACCCTCCCTATCCCACCCCCTTAGGTGGTCACAGAGCACCGAGCTGATCTCCCTGTGCTATGTGGCTGCTTCCCACTAGCTATCTGTTTTACGTTTGGCAGTGTATATATGTCCATGCCACTCTCTCACTTCGTCTCAGCTTACCCTTCCCCCTCCCCGTGTCCTCAAGTCCATTCTCTACGTCTGTGTCTTTATTCCTGTCCTGCCCCTAGGTTCTTCAGAACTATTTTTAGATTCCATATGTATGTGTTAGCGTACGGTGTTTCTCTCTTTCTGACTTACTTCACTCTGTATGACTGACTCTATCTAGGTCCATCCGTCTCACTACAAATAACTCAATTTCGTTTCTTTTTATGGATGAGTAACATTCCATTGTATATATGTGCCACATCTTCCTTTATCCATTCATCTGTCGATGGACACTTAGGTTGCTTCCATGTCCTGGCTATTGTAAATAGAGCTGCAATGAACATTGTGGTACATGACTCTTTCTGAATTATGGTTTTCTCAGGGTATATGCTCAGTAGTTGGGATTGCTGGGTCGCACAGTAGTTCTATTTTCAGTTTTTTAAGGAACCTCCATACTGTTCTCCATTCCACTTGGTTTTGCCATTGGAAATGGTCATCCATTATGCCTCTGCCATATCCCTGTAGAGATTTTGGTACTGTAGTGGGATGCTGCTATAATCAAGACCTAAAATGTGGAAATGGCTTTGACCAGAGGCTGGAAGAAGTTTGAGAAGCATGATAGGCAAAGCCTAGATTGCCTTGAAAAGACTGTTGGTATGAATACCGTCGTGCCAGTGAAGGCACATTTCAATTTAACCCGTGAATGACACACCTCAGCTAAATGCGGCTTCTAAGGCACATCTGGATGACATTTATTCAGAACTGTTCTCAGCCCTGATTCCACCACCCTTCTCTGCAGATTGGTTATAATCAGATGGTGCAGATGAAAAGGTGATCCTACTGGATATTCATTTTCTCCCACGTGTTCACTTGGACAATGGGTGCTTGGAAAATTCGGGAACATGTAGCTGGCTCCTTTGAAAAGTTCTTCGGTGAAATTGACTGGCTTAGGGCTGGGACGGTGTGCTGGGGAGGGAGGTGAGGGCAAGGGCTACAGGTCACTTCTCCCCTCAATCCTTTAAGGATTCCATGGCAATGAGTACGTGTTCTCTCCAGGTACAAGCACAAGTCCTGGAGGAAAATGCTGGCATTTGTTTTTCTTTTAAATAACTGCAAGTAGCTTGGAGAAAGTCGTGGCAGAGGTTGTTGTTTTCCTTATCGGTCTCCTAGGCTCAATACAACGCAAAGATTGGACATACACTCACAGAGAGTGTGACGACGTGAGATTGACTGGGCGCCACAGAGCAGTGGGCTCAGGCTGTGGTGGGAGCCCAGTCCAGCATGTTCCCAGGCCTGGCCTAAAACCACAGATGGTTCTGGCACTGCCAAAGGCCTGAGGACCACCGTTCTCTTGCAGGGTTAGTATGTGCTCTGTGAAACTGTGGCTTCATGGCCAAATAAGTTTGTTCGTCCCAGCAGCTCCCAAAGTTAAGCAGGCTTCCTTAACAGAAGACTTTCTAGAATTCAATGTGCTAATGCTCATTTTCAATCCCGAAAGAGAGTGTGCGGGCCAGTGGTTCTCAAAGTGTGGCTCCCCAGGACCAGAGGCCTCAGCATCACCTGGGAACGTAAACATCCAAACGCTTGAGCCCACCCCAGACCTACTGAATCAGAAACGCTGGAGGCGGAGTCCACCAATCTGTGTCTTACAAGCCCTCCAGGTGTTTCTAATGTGGACAAAGGTCTGAGAGCCAATAGTCCTTGTGATGTCTTTCCAAAATTATTTCATCAAACATGTGGCAGGGCTAATATTTTCAACCATGAGAAATGATACTAGTGTGTGTGTGTGTGTGTGTGTGTGTGTGTGTGTGTGTGTGTGTGTGTGTAATGAAGATGTGTGAAAGTATCACTGTTTGTAGGGAGGTATTTTGGAGGACGATTTAATTATTGATTTATTAAAACACCACCTTCTGTTAAAAACAACTTGCGGCAGCTCGTTGAGAATGTTGTGACTAAAGGATTATTCCTGGGCATTTTGGCCCCTTCTTATTTATGCCAGGCCTCCCCAAGACACCAAGGTTCTGACTTGTTTATGACTAGCAGACCTATGCTATTCCTGAACAATGAAAAAGCAAGAGCCGCAAGCAAACTAATCAATAACCAAACCGCCTGGAGGGGTGGGATAGGGAGGGAGGGAGGGATATATCAAACTGTTAGTGGTAGGATATAGGTGGTAGGTTTATGGATGTTCACTGTAAAACAGATTCAACTTACCTGCATGTTTAATTTTTTTTCATAATTAAATGTTAGAAAATAATTGGGAAAAGAATGGGAGGGAGGGAGACGCAAGAGGGAAGAGATATGGGAACATATGTATATGTATAACTGATTCACTTTGTTATAAAGCAGAAACTAACACACCATTGTAAAGCAATTATACCCCAATAAAGATGTTAAAAAAAACACAACAAAACCTTAAAGTCCTTGGAGCAAGGACTTGCTCCAAGTCCTTGAGACAATGCACTACTTTTCTCCACGGACTGAAAATGAGTGAGACTGAATAGGGGGCAGGGTTGAGCAAGTCTACTTATGGTATATGGTACCCAGGCTCACTTTATTTGCTGGATGCCCTGAAAAGTGCCAGTCGATTATGTTTCACCTGTTCCTCCACTCTTACTTACCTACATCGACTACTCCGAAAGCATCATAACCAGGCAATGGCAGCTTTGGGGAGCTAGCGAAAAGTCATCAACATTGAAAATGCTTATGGTTACACAAATGTATGCATTTGTCAACTCAACAAGCATACACTAAAGATACGTGCACTTCACTGTAAGTTTTATATCAAGAGAGAAAAAACTGCAGGCACTTCCCTGGTGGTCTAGTGGTTGAGACTCTGCACTTCCAATGCAGGGGGCGCGGGTCTGATCCCTGGTCAGGGAGTAAGATTCCACATGCTGCGCAGTGCGGCCAAGAGATTAAAAATAAAAATAAGGGAAAACACTGCAACGAACATTGAACTCTAGTTACAGATGTACATAAGGAATTAGGAGGAAGTGTACATATGTCTGCAATTTATTTTGAAATGTGTCAAACATAAGACGGATTGATAAACTGATGGACGGATAGATGTATAGTATAGTAATATGTTAATGGTAGAACACAGGTGTAGGTTTACCGACGATCACTATAAAAATCTTTCAATTTTAATATATGTTCTGAAATTTTAGTAAAAAAAGAAAATGTTTATGTTTTCCTTCAGTTCTCAGAGGTGGAAAGGACTTGAGATATTTAGTCCCGTTCCTTCCCTCTACTGAGAGAAATGAGACACAGAGAGGGGAAATGACAGAGTGAATGGCAGGGAGGGTACTAGACCATTGGTGTCTTGTGTACAATGCATCACTGAATGGGAATGAGAATTCTTCTGCTCCAATCTGAAGTTCAACAACTAGTACAATAACTACACTTTCAAAAGTGTTCGTGTTAATATAAATCTCTAGACTGTAAGGTTACCTGAGGGCAGTGACCTGATGTACACAATTCAGTGTGTAACTCCAGTTTCTACCACAGTTCACGGCACATAATGGACGCTCAATAAATACACGTCGGAAGATTTTTCTTTGAATGAATATAAAGAGTTTATTCGGTGCGTATCTGGGTATACAACAACAAATATTAAACAACTTTTTTTAAACTTTTTTGTGCACAGGACAGAAAACTGCCTGTACATGCTATGTCCACTTTTGGAACACAGATTTTAACAATTATTAATGCACAAAATCTTACATATCATGCAAACTCTATGCCAAGATTCCAACTTTCCTCCATGCAACAGATATGAAGATCTAAATGGAAACCTAGCTAAGTCTTAAACACTTTTCCAGAAGCAGGTATAAGTATACGTTGTTTAGGGGTAACCCAGTCTTTTAACATTTCCTTGTACACAATATTCACACGCCAAATACAATGACAGGAGGACTTATACATACACAGATAAGACATTTCTTATCTTAACAACATGAAAGACGACGTCACAGTTCCACAGTTCCTGTCTTTACACAAGAAGCCACAATAGCAGTTTAACATGATAACACAAATGGAATTAAGAAAAATCTATACTTGAGGATAACCTTTTTTTTTTTTAAGTAATCTTTACTGACTGGGGTTGACAACACAACACAATTTCTACGCACAAAGTACAGCACAAGAACTCGATCAGAATACTACGAATGTAAAGGAAAAGAAAATTGGTAAAATCACGAGAACACTGTTACCTTGAGCCTGAGATGCCAATTCAGCTTCAACCCTGAATTTGGTTGAGTTGGATTAAGTGACACAGAGTCAGTAGAACCACTGAATTCCAGAAATCATAAAGTTGCGCTATGCCAAAGTAAAGAATACATACGAATCAAGCATAGATAGAAAACATTAAGCCAAGAAGACGACACTGTTCACAGAATTTTGTTTGCCCCTACAAAACACTGACGCAGTTAATTTTGTTCTGTTTTGTTTTGTTGTTTGTTTTTGAAGAACAATGGTGGTCTTTTCAATTTTCTAGGTTGGGGAGCAATTTTTTTAATCAGCATTAGTGCTGTGAAATGTTTGTGGTTTGTCTTCCCCAAAGCATAGGCGAGATCATGAGAAAATTGGGCAGTCCTTCTCCCAGATTTAATTCACTGATCATGCTTGGCACTCTTTTTTCGCACAAGCTCGTTCTAAATTATGGGGCGTTTGTATGGATGAGAAGAAGATTTGATGGCAGATGAGAGTAGTGAACTCTGCCGTGTTCGTTTGGTAAACGTCGTGGACAAATCTGAACTTTTGGGTGAAGGACTGCTAGAATTAACAGCACCTGGAGGTAAGGTTCTGTTACAGAGCCCTTGTTTTGCCCTCACTGGCTACGTTGATTCATTGTGGCTCATGGATTTGCCTCCATTCAGTACGCCGGAGACACTTCTGCTCTTGGTTGGGGTCCCGCTTCCAGATCGGGAGAACTCCGTGAGGTCGTGCAGAGACGGCTCCTTGTACATGGCCACTGCAAAGCACAGAGACACGGCATCAAAGGCCACCGCACTGGCCCTCAACTTTCCTTCTGCCCACTAGGCTTCCAGGCTGGAGGCCAAACCTGAAAAAATGCCGCTTTCAAGGACTCAGTAGAGAGCGGCCTGGACCAGATGAAGCAAAATCCAGTCTTGGTACAGAAGCGTGTAGAGAATTCTAATGCCTAATTTCGATCACTGATGGTTTCAGATATATGAGAGGATTAATGAAAAATGCATTTAATAAAGCTCTTAGAAGTTTAAATACGATCTACAGCATGCTGTGCAAGGCAAATATTAAAAGTGAAAACATTTTCAAACACTGATTTCTCTCAGACTTTAAAATGAAACTCTCCAAGACTCTAAGTATTAGCACAGTTCTTAATGCAATTAATGGTAAACATTATTGTTGTGCTGTAAGTAACAGCCCTGGCTTACGCTTATGGAGCACGTAGAACGTGCCAGATACTGTTGTAAGTGCTTCACTTGTGTTATCTCATTTAATCCACATGCAAATCCCGCGAGGCAGGTGTTTTTATCCACATTTTACAGAAGGAACTTGAGCTCAATAATCTGCCCAAGACTACCTGGTTACTAAAGGCGGAAGCTGGGCTTTGGACCCAAGTAATCTGGCTGCAGGAAATGTGCTGTCAAAGGGCGCTGTGTTGATTTGACTGGATGTCTGCCCCTCCTGTAAA
>NW_006779031.1:2074429-2080997 GCF_000442215.2 Lipotes vexillifer | reverse complement strand
CTCCTGTAACCCGCTCTTCTCTGCTTGGATTTTCCACCGCTTTTCTACCACATCTCACTCCTTCTAACATCCCTACTTCCTGCAGCCCATTCCTATCCCTCACCCTTTCTCATTTGCTACTAAGCTGCTATTAATGACCAAAAAACAAAACTATGAATGAATGAAAATTGTTGGGACAGTACCGTTGGGCCCTTAGAGAGATGGGCCCAAGGAGCTTTCTGATAAGTGTTAAGTATGCACACATTTTAGCACCCGTGTTCCTGTCCAGGGATCATCTGGGCATAATTTGGGGTTCTTGGCTGTCCTGAGTCAGCAATTAAGCTATTTCCACATAAGAAAGGTGTTAGCACGTGCAGATATACTATGGACAAGTTAAAATCAGGAGATTAGATGCTACTGTCAATGCTTTAGTGTTTTCTAAAGTATAAAATGTTACTGAATTTTTGTATAAATGCCTTGGTATGGAAGAATTACATTCCACTTTCGAAAGCGTGAAAAAGGATTGATTTCAATACGGATCCTCACTTAACCCATAGCTGGTATAATATCAAGTTTACCTTTCAGTGGTTTGGGCAGAAAGTGAGCTGCAGGCTTGTTCTTCTTCACATGGTTTCCTTTCATGATCTCTCCTTCTTTGTTCAGACCCAGATACCACCCTCGGCCTGACTGCTGCTGACGGTATATCATTGATGAATATGTCACATAATAATTTTCAAACACCGATTCTTTGAATTTGCACTCAGGTGTGAAATGTTCCTACAAGGGAAGTAAATAAACAAAAGCTCAATATTTATAGCCATGAATTTCATGGAGAACCATATGGTATTATCCTTCAGGAGTTTAGGACATACTTTGTTAGAGCTTGTTACGACTGGTGTTCTATTTTAATAGCAGAAACTATTATCATTGGAAACGAAAGCTATATATAACATGTCATGTGGTGCTTCAGAAAAGGCCCTAAGTGCAAGTGCTACTGATCAATGATTAGCTCTCTTTGTAATAAGGTAATGGAAAAATTAATTAGAACCAGCCACCTAAGTGTAGTGTATTGGAAAAATACAGGAGCCAAAGATTGAAAAGACAAGCATAAAAGTGTCCCATGGAGCTTTGTTCCCTTCCGGATTAAATATGAGAAAATAAACATCCGATCCCTGTACTTAATTTTCATAGATTCTCCAGTTACTATGTACTATAATTTTCAATTGGCCCAGGCTGAAATCTGTGTTATACTGTTACAATGCTGGCTGCCTAGATTTCTAAAGAGGTGCTACAAAGAAAGACTACCTTTTACTTTTAGATAAACCAAATTGATTTTTTTTTCAGATCATTGGACCTTGACTTAAAAAGAAAAAAAAAATTCCCTCATCACCCCATCCTTGCCTTACAGAAACATTTCACACAAATCAATATAGAAACAAGGAATTCACAGTAATTCTACAAGCAGACATGAGAGAGCGGGCCAGGAGACTTTGAACCCGGCAACGTGATTTCCTGCCATGTACGTGGCCATGTTTTCTTTGGACTTGCCCATACAAAAGAAGGGCTCCTGACCCAATAGACTGTTTTTGAAAACAAACCAAAAAAACCTTCTTTCAAGTTTTGTAATATGTGTATGTATGCAATAAACAGCTATTTAAAATATCCATTTATAAGCAAAGTGAAATGAACAGCAGATTTTAATCTCTAAGTAATCTATAGAGTAGCAGTGGGTCCACTTGGAGTAAAAGATACTGAGGAAAATGCGAAGTGAGCTACATGTGAAAGTGGCACTAAGGAAGCCATTCGATTTGTACTATTTTGCTGAGATATTATCAGGAATAAGTTTTGATAAAACCCTGAAAAAAAACCCACCTTAAAATATTGCAAGCTTTCTGGACACCTGTCTTTTCTGAATGATGTCTCCATGGTCCTACCTTCCTTCATGTTAGATAGCATTCCAAGCAAAGCACACTATCTGAGCGACAGACAGACAGTGATTTACTATCAGAGAATCACTTCAGCAAAGAGGGACAGATTCCTCAAATGAGGCAGCCTTTTTCTGAAAGTTAAATAATTGAACGCTTTTTTCTGGAAATCCATAAAATCTGTTTCACTCAGTAATCTCACTGGTTCCCCCACCTGGCTTCCAGGGTGCACAGATCAGAGTCATCTTTTGGCATAATTTCAGCCTAGGGGCACACTTGATAGATCCTCAGAAGATTCACACAAATTCAACCTACTCAAGAAGCAATGTACTTCGAAGGCAACTATCACGTGGTAGGAACGAAAGTGTTCTACTTACGGGCTGTGAACGCTCCTCTTTGTAGAATTCTCAACATAGGGAAAGCCAAGGTATGTCTACAAAGAAATCTGACTAAAATAGTCTCCATGTGTCCTCTAGGGATGAGGACAGTTGTATAGAATGTTGGTTTCGCCTTGCCTAGCGTAAAATGACGACCTAACGTGGCATTTAAAATTCTCCACAATTCAGGGACTTCCCGGGCGGTCCAGCGGTTAAGACTCCGCGCTTCCAATGCAGGGTGGGTGCGGGTTCGATACCTGGTCGGGGAACTAAGATGCCACGTGCCGCGCGGTATGGCCATAAATAAATAAATAAATAAATAAATAAATCTTCACAACTCAGTCGCTACCATGCCTCGTCTCCACCATAGAACCATGTGTGCCTTTGTGCCTTTACAGACGCCAAACATGTCATTTCTGTACCTCTCTACCTACTGGCTTTCCTCTCGTTCCTCAAGGTCTAGCTCAAATATGACTGCCCCTGGAATCATATATGGTCTCTCCCAATCAGAACCGATGACACTCGTATTTGTGCACCCGGAAACTCTATCTACATCTCCAGCATGGCCCCGTGACCCAGGCGTGTGCATTCCTTGCTCCAGAAGGCAAGGAATTTGTCTTATTTCTGAATTCACCTTCCAGTCATAAAGGACTGGTCGTACTGTCTTGCACATAGCAGACCACTTGGTTATTGCTTACAGGATCTGCATTGCAGAGATTCAGACTGAATTCGGGAATTCCAGGATTCAGAAGTATCAACCAGTAAAAAGTCTGCAGGGAATTTCCTGAATACCATAGAACGAAATCAGCTGTATATAGAAGGAGGTTGTCAGTGCAGGGACAGGTCCTGCACGTGTGACTTCGTAACTGTTCAGAATAACAGATACTACACAGATACCGGCACCTACAGCATGAGGAGGAAAAACAACTCGGCAATTGTTACAACTATTGGAAAATGGCAACGAAGGACTCAATGAACTGAATGCTCTGTCACATCCTGGCAATTTCTTAGTCATCGCCACTAAATTTGGACTCAAGAACTCAGTAGAGAGGGAGGAAAATGAGGCCAAAAAAAGAATGTTGAAGCAACCAAAGGAGTGCTCTGTTCTCTGTGTGTGACACTGTCATTTTATCCAGTGCTGGAAGGAATAGGCAGAAGAGGCTTGATTTTTATCAAATGTGAAAAGATGTGAACATCCCACCCAATGCAGGAAGGGCCACCAAAGGGAGGAGGGGTGCAGCTGCCTCTCTCTGTCTCAGCAGTGGTTCACAGAAATAACAGAAATTGGATTGGACCCTAACCAGAGAAGCCCTATTCAGAGAATACCAGGTAGACACCTGGCAAGGAATCAATCTCCTTTGACTGACCTGAAGCTGATTATTAGCGCTCTCGAAAAAGGTACCGTAGTGGCCTTGATACACAGTAGGCACTAAACAGAGGCAGCAGTCATTGTGCTCTGTATTTAATATGCATTAGATAAATACCTGTTATCATAATAAGTGAATTAAAAAGATGTCAAGCATTCCTTGCACAGCCACTAAGAAATTATTTGGCATGAATACAAAAGAAAAGGCGCTTTATATCTTCTAACCTTTTATGCATCGATTTCTCTCAAAAGTTGTTTACCTCTCTTGCATGTCTATACTAATTTCAGAGGAATAATGTTAGTGATGTTCAGAGGAATAACTCTGAAAAAAATATAGATATTCAGTCTCTCTAAAATCTCTTCTCTGTAATCATCATCGCTATTCCCCTTAAAGTTCAAGGTTAGTTTTTTTCTCAGTGAATACTGAACTTCTTACCCAAGGAATCCATACTAGTTAGTTACAGTGATCGTATTTTGGGTGACGAATGAAGAAGCTACATTTGCAGAATGAGCAGATCCAGGAGCAAAACCTAATACCTCTCTTTTTTTTTTTTTTTTTTTTTTTACCAATTTACTCACTATTAAGAGCAGAATAGTTCTTTGGAGGTTGAAGTATCACTGACAAGAAGAAAACATTTGAAACCCTCAACATCAGGTCAGTAGAGCATATAGGAGAATACTTACAGCTACAAATGGTGATGGTCAGCTGCCCTTATCAGGACATACCTCCACACAGACTTTGAGAGGCAAGAGAATAAGGCATTAACGCAATCAGTAACACTGGATATATGCAAAGAACCCCCAGATACAATGGTGTGCTACAAAGCATTTTGGTCCAGAACAAAGGCTCTGGACCTGGGTAAATTGCTATCCTCTTTAGGGTCAGAAGAAGCAACAGTGCCTTGAGTTGCCCCTGGCACCAAGGGCAAAGTATGGAGGAGATACGTAACTCTCTGGCCTCCTGGAGCTGGAGCCAGTTCAGAAGAAGCATGGGCTGTGATGATGGCTTCCTTGAAGGGAGCCAAGTAAGGGGCTCGTCACTCAGCAGGGGATGTGCAACTGTATCCTCAATAGCCAAATCCAAAAAGGTGAGAGCTCAAAAACATCTGTATATCATGTACGTCATTCCCGTGCCCTAAACACATCTACGATACCACAATACACACACCAGGGCTAAGTGCCTTCCTGATTAAAAGAAGTCATTCGGCAAACATAGGCCTTAATATCAGGTTTTTCATACTTTTGCCCCCTGCTTTTGTATTTTCAGCTATGCTACCAACAGATAGGGTGGCAGTGTTTCACTTGAGTCTCTACCTCAGTAGGCTTTGAGGAGTGCCATGACTATTCTGGCCGTGCCATGCAGCATGCGGGATCTTAGTTCCCCAACCAAGGATTGAACCTGTGCCCCCTGCAGTGGAAGCGTGGGGTCTCAACCACTGGACAGCCAGGGAAGTCCTGCCATGACTATTGTAAACGTTTCCTTTGAACACATTTCTCTCAAAAGAAATCTTTTTTAAATGGCTTGCGCTGATTATTCTTGGATCTCAAGAGAGCAGCAGAGTCTCCTCAGGTTGTCCATACATAAAATGGCAACACTAAGGTCCTAGGCTGTTGAACAAAGCCTGAACATTGAATATAAGCTTTCACATATGTATACGCTATGTCAAGCGCACAAATCCTGGTAGAGGTGAATGTTTCTCAATACATCTTGTTCTATTCACATATAATATTTTCATTGGCATCACAGAACACAGAAAAGCAGTTTAGACATCGATGAGTGAGCATTTAAAGAAACTTAAAAAAATGAACCTAGTGAAACATGATTTCCTCTTTTCAGCAGGTGCTATCAACATATTATAACGGATCTATCTCTCCCTTTAATCCTCTCACTTCCTTCTCTTTTCCTCCTCTCTTCTGGCCACATTTTCAGTAGCCTGAAGATCCAATTAATTTAACAATTACTGCCAATGGCAAGGGTCACTCTTCTAATTCTCAGCCACGTTCTGATGATAATTTATTTTCTAGATTTAAAGTTAGCAGGTTATTGAAGCAGGTCTGACTTGTGTGCGTCAATTATTCCCCAGCCTAAAGAAAATAATATGCAAAATAAAATTAGAGTTCCAGCTCTGTTAAAAAAGAAAACAAAATAGAATCTTTAAAATATGGGGGGGTGACACTGTAACTACCTATATTCTCTATATAAGCTTCCCCTCTATCGGTGGTTTCAAAATCCAGGATTAATTATTATGTTCAGGATTTTGATGTTCTCTCCCAGGGTATATTTGATATGAATGAACTACATTATTATTAAGATCAGAGCGCAAGAAAGGAGAGGTTGGGGAAGAGGGAATCAATACTTAGCCAGTGCACTGTAGCTAAACAAAATTATTAATTCAGGATAAATAGAGTTTGGTTTGTTCACTCAGATATCCTCCAGACCGTGGGATACTTGAGGGCAGCTCCTAGCATGGGGCCTGGCTTAGAGTCAATGATCAATATAACTCTGGTGAAATAAATAACAGAAAGAATGAAATATCATAGGAAGAGGACTTGGGAGCTATAGCTTATACAGATCCAAAAAAAGGGTTAAACGCGTCGGGGTATGAGTAGAGGGCTGTTTTAGAGGAGAGACTGACAAGTCAGAACTTGCCTGCCAGGGCAGAAAGAGTAGGTGAGAAAAGGAGGAAAGCAGTCTACAGGTAAATTCAATTTAAAAAACTGGAGAGGGAGGGAGAGAGGGAGGAGAGAGAGAAGGGGGACCAATAAAGACAAAACTGATGCTGAAGCTGCAAGAATAAAGAGATTTCCTGGTAACCAAGATATAAGCATTACACTGATACTCTTGGTCTTTGGGTCCGCAAACAGCAGACACTGCAACTAAATTCTATTAACTTGATTTTTGTAAAATGGCGCGGGGCGGG
>NW_006779031.1:2054677-2074371 GCF_000442215.2 Lipotes vexillifer | reverse complement strand
GGGGGGAGGGGAAACACCTGACCTTACAGGATGGACGAGGAGCCAATGAGATGATGTATGTGAAAGAAGCTCTTCTAAAAATTGTAAAGCTCCATACACATGAAACGGGGGATTACTCTGATAATACATGCCCAGCAAACCAAGGCAAAATAAATAAATAATTCTCTCTTCTTTTCGAAGTTCTTTTCACCCTGGAATCAATTTCTAAAGAAAGGATCTGCCTATTTGTGTTTTATTAACATGGAAGGAGATAAATTCTGCCAAAAATTAGGACTGCACATGAATGACACTCAGTGTTTTCCTCCAAGCGCGGTTCCCCGAAAACTGTTTTGCTTCCTTCCATTTGTCATTTTGGTCTGCAGTCGGCTGAAAAGGCGGCAGTGCTTCAAGCCACAGCACTAAAAACATGAAGTGCTGAAAAATGGGCTTCGGGAAATACCATGCCACAAAATGACTTCAAAGTACCCATGCTAACTGGCAACCATTTGTAAAGAAAGACAGATTATAATTAAAAATATGCACATGAGACTATTTCTCCTCATATGGTTACAGTGAAATTTCTTGGTAGCAGTTTTGCATTCCAAGATATCTAATAGACATTTTCATTTACCTTATATTGAGCCCGCAAAATAGGGCAGCGGAGTGTTGCTTTTTCTCAACTCTTCACAAACAAAAAATGAAAAAAAACCCAAAAGTTACTGAGTTTGTCAACCGATGCCCTGTTTAAAACAGAATTAGGATGCAGATGTGACCACGTTTTAGCCCTGGGTTTCATTGAGTCCTTTGTATTGGCTTGTTCTGGACTGTCATACATTTCTGTAGGGCAGCAGTTTCATGCAATGTCAAATTTTACAATTTGCTTTATGAAATACACTGAAATAAGCCACAATAAAGCAGGAGACAAAACAAAAACACCACATCCCTTACAGAGCCTAAGAGGGGTGATTTTTGTTGTGATAAAAAATTACATGATCCTAAGGCCTCACTCAGCTCCAAACCTGGTCAGCAGATACATTCTGAAATGGAAGTAACTTGCTGAGACGTGTGACGAAGCAGAGGGACAGGCCATACGTCTCCAGGGCTGTCTAACCGGCCCAAGGCAGTGTCAGTCTGACCCAAGCCTTGTAGAAGAATACAGATTGGTTAAGAATCCAATGAGCAGAAGATGGATTTCATTTTACGTAAGATACGTTACAGAGACTGTGGCCATCATATTATTTTTTTTAACCTTACTAGATTAAATCTTGCTGTCGAACAAAAATCTGTGGAAAAGCATTTTTTTTCAACCAAAGAACAATTCTCTAAAGTGAGTCATTCTCTCCAACTTTGTCTATTATGTGTATTAACTCGTGGTGCTGGCTTTTCTTATAAGCAGGGCTGACCTATGTGTTTTGAAAGGGGAAGCAAATATCAGATATGATTTCTAAAAATAAACTTTCCTGTCTTTTGGCTGGTTACTGGAATTAATCTGTGACCATTAGCTAACTATTCTCCATTACTGTGAAGCTTTCTAATTTGTGGCAAGATTCTTCTGTATAATAACTTCACAGGGTGATCTAAGCCCATCGGCAAGAGAATGACTTTGGGAATATTTGTAGTCAGTGAGAGAATAAACTTAGTAGGCTGTATCCTTTTAAATAGCTCTTCCAAGCTCCTGTCCAAAATTTCAAAGCCTGGGAACTCTTAAAACTTTTCCTAGACATCTAACGAACTGTCATGTAAAGGAGAAAGGTTCTTTCTGAGTAGATCAATTGAAAAAACTCTGGCAAGGTAGGTGGCCTATTAAAAATAAAATCACACCCACGTGGGTGCATAGCTTGTTCTAGTACTGCAGGCAATTGTGAAGGTGGTAATTCTGATTTGTACTGGATAGCGGTTGTGTTAGCTTTGATAGGGTCTGTCTCTGTAGAAGAGAGTCATTTACAATTGCCAGGAGTCTACTTCTTCAAAGACTTTCAAAGAAGACTTCTTATTTTTTCTCTTGCACAGGTAGGAAAGCAATGCCACTGCTCAGAAGGAAATCACTAATGCCTGCTTTCCACTGCAAACCAGAAAACCTGGAATCACAGGGCAGGGTGCAAAGGCCTCATCTATAAACCAAGGATGAGAAAGATGTCGTAGAGGGCTATTGGACTGCCACATCACATAACACCTGCAAATGACTTCTGGGGACAGGCAATCTTACAGAGTCCTCTTTCTATGTAGAGAGCACATTTCCACTAACATTTGCCCCTTGAAAGGAGCTAACGAAAGGATGCTTGCGACAGTCACTTACCATGAGTCTGAGCAGTAGTACTCAGGGGTAGTCAATTCATTAAGTTAAGACTCAAATGGAAGAATTCATTCTCAACTACTCCTTACCCCGGGAGCCTAGGCCCCTTTGCGTATCTAACGATCTGACTTAATCTCGACAGCAGGCCTCTGTACCAGCTTCAGAATGGCCTGAGAGAGGAGTTCTACCACCTCACAAGTTGAGAAAGCCACAGGAAAGAAGCCCTTAACAAGCCATTCCCTTATGAACTCAATTGCAAGCGCGCCTTTTCACCCAAACAGTCACTGTGTAGACAAGAGCTGTGATGTCAATTCTCTTCTCAATGGACAGTTCCAACATTGGCTGAAGGTTCAGCCCTTCCTCCTATTCGTGTGCCCTGGCTCTCTGAACACCAAAGAGCTCTGTTCAAACCTGCCTCTTCCACCTTCCAGATTTCTGACTTTGGGCAATTTACCTGGGCTCTGATCTTGCATCTCTAAGAGGAGAATAGCATCACGTGCCTCCCAGGGAGGACTGCAGGGGGCATGGAAAGCAGCTAGTGTACGTGTAGGTGCTCACAGACCGTGGGATCCCTTGCCTTCACTTAATTATCTGTTCGTGTGACAGCAAGGAGAATGCAGCCTCCTCCCAGCTTGAAACTGGTATGAAAACTAGTGGTTGTCAGTGCAAACAAACGGAGTAGAGAAGCACCTTTCCAGTACACAGAGAGGTTCATGTTACACATTAACTGTATGGGTGAGGATTGCTTTCGTTAGTGATTCCTTTGCAAGGGTAACAATACATGAGCTCTTACTATGGGGCTTAAAGATATCCTAGGATTCTAAAATTGGAATTACTGCAATGTGTATCAGTGAACCCACATGATATTAAAGAGATATGTGAACTAATCCAGTATTAATGGCCCAAATGACATCAACATGTCTCATTTTAATGCCACAAAAGTACATTATTATCTCATTTCTTTTGTTCTAAACCAGTGTTTTCCTAGTTCTACTTTCATAATGCAGGTTACAAATAACAACAATACTGGAAAATCTAATAGTGCCTTATGTTTAAGCAGTGTTTACTTTTAAAGTTTTCTACAACTGCTTAAACAGTTTTGGCATTCGAATGAGATAAGGGACAGTTTAATAATGATGATGATAAGAAAGGAAATGCTTACAATGGATTCGGTAGACCTTTATTTTTTTAACAGTTGAAGAAATGAAACCAGAGATATTAGTACACTGGAATCTGGCTTTCACACTTCCTTTTAGAGAATGAATCCAGAGCAGGGAAGCGGTTCCTTCCAGAGGAAGCTGAAATCTGTTTAAGGTTAGCTGCTGTTGACACGTGAGAGACCCTTATTTTAAGGCAACCCGATCTCTAAGGGCTGAAAAACACCGAGGACCCAGCAGTGCTAACTGGCCCTGGGCTGCAGAGGGAAGGAAGAGCTTTAACTCAAAGCACAAGCCAAGCCCACCAGCCTGTCTGCCACTGGCTTCTCCACCAGGCCAGGCAGCTTCCCATGGATCTTAAGTAAATGTGTCCATGGAACATTCTCCTAGCTCACGCCATGAAAACTTCATTCTTCTACTGCAAAATATTCATCTCTGAATCTCAGCACACTTGGGTTTTTTTTGTTTTTTGTTTTTTTTCTTTTCAGGGACCTCTCTACACTCGGAGTTTTTAGGGGATGACCCCAGAGCAATATTACTGAAACTAGGCACAGAGGTGGGGAACCGGTAAAACAGCCTAACCAGAGTCCTGCATATGTGCATACGCTCGCAATAGAGACAGACAGACTGACGGGGGTGGCAGACAAAAAGAGAACAAGAAGTGAACACAGAGAAAGTCCATGCGATGATTTCTTCTTTTGCCCAATTCTGTAATCCTGTGGCCTTTGAGAAATGCCTGCTATTCCCCACCCCGTACAAGGGGGAAGGTGGGAAAGTGAGCCATCTCACTTGTTGGAGAAAATCTGTTTCCTGTCCCAATTCCCAGCTGTGCATAAACCTATTTCTTTCTAGAGATTTTCCTATATGTAATGTACATCCATCTCTGAAAGAAAAGAAAAAGGGAATCCAGGTCTTTTGAGAAACTCAGGATGAGTGCAAATTTCATTAAAATAAGATACTTTGAAAGATGGACGTTGCTATCATAAAGTCAATTGTATTTTCATAAGAGGAATGTAATGCTCAGATGTGTAGCTATGGTGCAGTAAACAAGACAACTCTTCCCTATTTATGACCAAACTGTGGTCACCTGCGATGCCGTTTATTATAAGCATCACCTGATATTATGGTTAGGGAGAAACCCCTTGCAGGGAAGCCTGAATTCTAAGAACGCAATGCTTTACAGGAGTGTTCAGACTGAGTATCCAGCTACAATTCATAAATGAGCTTTTTTTTTTTTTTTTTTTTTTTTTTTTTTCTTCTTTTTTTGGGTGGGCTTTCACAAACTGAATTACTTTCATAGAATCCTTAGTTTTTTTTTTTTCTTGCGTTATGCGGGCCTCTCACTGTTGTGGCCTCTCCCATTTGCGGAGCACAGGCTCTGGACGCGCAGGCTCAGCGGCCATGGCTCACGGGCCCAGCCGCTCCGCGGCATGTGGGATCTTCCCGAAACGGGGCACGAACCCGCGTCTCCCGCATCGGCAGGCGGACTCTCAAGCACTGCGCCACCAGGGAAGCCCATAAATGAGCTTTTGAGAGCTTAGTTTAAATTAAATTTGGTCTGTTCTAGATTTCCTGAAATACCGCAACATTTTTAGATTAATTTTTTAAAGGGTTTTGATGACATTCAATTTTGAGATGGGCAAATTACAGTTCTTTATCAAAATATGCAATTTCAATTTTCAAATATTTGTTACCTTAAGTATTACTGGAGTTTGAAAACACAATGCAAGAATATAATATAAACTCCGAGGATATATCAAAATGATTAATACTTCATAAGCTCTGCACAACCATGACCTGTTTGCAATAATTTTCAGCTTCCATTTTCAACAGTGTAGACGGTTAAAGCATTTGCACGAGAATGCAAAATACATAAATTATCCCTGCAGGGAACACTTAAAACTTAAGGTAATTATATAGCATAGAAGTGACTTCAAAGAACTCCAACAAAATAACAAATAATTCTACAGTCACCCTTTAAAATGCTTATTATTCTGTGTTACCAGTGATCTTGACCACTAAAATCCCTCTCTTTACAATTATATTCACATTATCAATTCTTACTTTGTTCTTTTACCATCAAGCTCTTACAGCTGGCCCTGAAAATTTGCATGCTGTAAAAGCTGAACTAGACAGCTAGTAGAGATGAATTCCCCAGTTATATCCATGCTGTGAACAGAACCATAACACCCCCTTAATATATCTTATCACTGCACTTTTATACTAAACACGCATCCAAATCAAGTCCTATTTTTTACATTCCTCCTGCTCAAAATCTTTTAAGGGCTCCCTGCTGCCTACAGGATAAAATCCAAACTCCCTGGCCTGGTGTTCAAGCCCTCCACAATCGCGCACATGTGTTCCTACAACTTTAGCATAAGATTCCTCCAATCCAGCCAGATTGGAGAAATAAGGCCAGGACCAAAAGGAGCAGAGATTTTTTTCTCATGAATGGAAAAATATCTCCTCCAAACCAATTAGTGTGCTTCGGAAGCTGGGATAGTCACTGTGATTAGAGACAATTACTGGGTCACGGGGAATACATAACTAATCTCTCTTGAGTTGCTTTCTTAGGCTCTGCATCCTTCTAAACTTTTTAATTCAAACAAATGCCTTGCACTTCTGGAACAACCGAGCAACCTCATGTCATGGTTCCACGCACTGTGACTTAGCAGGGGCTGCCCCCGGGTATGCAATTCTCTGGGGGCCACTTGCTAATAACCGGCACCTCTTCCTTTCACGGCACACGGAGGAAAAAGAGTCAAACGTCAGCATGTCAGGAACGTCCAGACTCCGCTTCGGCTGGGATGCAAAAGCACTTTACAATTGATTATTTCTGAAGACTTTTCACAGTATCGAGGAAGAGGGTAATGAAATTGTATCTGAACAGAAGGAAGCTAAATTATTTATCTCATACTAATTTATACCAGACGGCTGGTGATGAAAAATCTATACTGGCAAATCTGCTGTATATATTACTTTAAAGATAATCAAGGGGGCTAAAACTTTAAATGGTCACAATATATTTGGATTTAGTTTTATGGCTCCTATCGATTCCATACACAGATTCTTCTACGTGCACGTGATTGGGACATGATAAACCGTATCACCAAGTCATTAGAAGCTGCATCATCTATTCATGGATTACATCAGCAGTCGGATTGCTTCTCTTTCTTTAACCCGCAGAGAGAACACATTTGGGATGTTGCCACACGAGGGTGCCTACTATATCCCTCTGCATCAGGAGGGTGCAAACGACACTCCTTCCCCAAGAGAGAGAGAAGGAGATGGCCCTTCAGCGAGATCACAATCCCCAGGATGAAACTCCCTCACTGAGCTTCAGGCAGAACGGGTTAAACGCTGACTTCCGACTACAATAAACAGTTGATGACTGGAAGGGAGATAGGGTGTACCAGATGCACATCCTTTTCCTTTGCTGCCCAAGTTATGTCTCCTGGGAGAGGGTTGTATGGGTTCAGCATCCAATTTGGGCCTGTCCCGGATCCACTTCCTCTCTGCTCTGAAGCTCACCCCTGGAGAAAGCCCAGCCTTGTTCTTTGGTTGACTCTCAAATGCCAGTTGTTCAGGGAAGGATAGAAGACATTCAGTTACACGTGCTGGTTCATATCAAACAAACCACGTTCACATGAGCCTAGCTACTCGATACTGTTCTCCAGGTAAAGCAGGTAAAACTTCTGGCCCCGGAAGGGAATTGGTTTGTGTACAGAATCCCAAAGTATGATTCGCCTAGTGAATCAGAGCTTCTCTGAACAACATCTTTATATAATGTTTATTATTTTGCAGAATGTGCAGTATCGTCTCTGGTTGACTTATGAAGACCGATTATCTTACATAATTATGGGGGTTATATGCCTTCAAGTCAACAAAGAATTTTTGAGTGCCTATCACGTGCACCATTTTTCCTCAACTAGATGCCGATACTCATGGTGCTTTAGCACTCTGGGGAGAGCAGTTGCTGTCCCCCAACAGCTGTCCAAAGAGCACTTGCCAAGCTGCAGCCAGAACTCATGCCATGCCCCCAAGTGTGTTCTTACGGTGAGAGACAACAGACCAAAATTGAGTTCCACAGTCTATTGTGGCCAAGCAAGATACAGACCTACTGTGGGTGAATATCTTCCCACTACGATAACCTGATTGAGCATTTATTCCATTTGCAAAGGATTCATTTAGTAATCTCTTCTGTTACAGTTAAGTGTTCTACTGTCAGCAGCAGCAGCAGCTAAGCATTTACCAATCTCTGAAAAAGTATGACCATCCCAGGTCAAGGTATAGATTAGAATGGTAATAGCTTATGTTGAAACCTAAAAACAAATCCTTCAGAATCACATGAGAATGATCAAAGTTGCTACTGTGATATTACCTAAAGGAACATAGAACCCGTACATTCTATGACTAGCCAAACTCGAGTTAATTTAATCATAGTAACTAACGGCAAGTGATACTGTACACCATCTGCCAATATAAGATAATAAGGCTCCATTGTTAAATCACTGTCCTGCACGGCGAGGTTACTAGTACTCCAATCACCAGCAACAATATGCCGTAAACACACTTTGGTGTCGCTGAAGTTATACTTTCTGCAATCCTGACTTGTTGAAAGAATGTTTTCAGAAGCCAGATATTTGCAGAAAATCATAGGGAAAAGGCATGAACAGGGGGGCTGTGAGTTAAGGGACCAGAATAAAAGACAGTACGAATACTCCTTTGAGTGAACACTAACAGAGTTTCAAATCTCAGAGCTTTGGGGGTGACTCCATAGGCCGTGCCCAGTTGTCAGGGACTTTGCTAATTTTCTAGTGTTACAAAGAACCAGGAGGGGACAAACCAAATGGATGTGACGCCACCAGAACTTCGGTGTTTTAACTTTGCGCCAACACATCAAATTACCGGTGCGGTTCCAATGAGAAAGCAGAGACGGGTGTATACACAGCAACCCGTCACTAAAGGACAGGCGTAAACACAAAGTCGGTGTGAGAACTGCTGCAGCTTACATTTTGTCTTCTTAGCAACATTAACTCTCTGTTCTTTTAAATAGTCTTAATGCTTATCCAAAGTTGCTAACTGTATTTTGAGTGAGAAATAATAGGTTCGATTTTCCCTGAGCCTGAGTCACAGCCTGGTAGTAAATTAGCTGCTCAGGAAGGTGCGTTACTTCCCTGAGGCCACTGAGCCATCATTTAAGGCATTAAAGCTTGCTTTCGTTTATGAAGATGCTACTGACTCACTTCAGTAGGAGTTGTTTTTCCTGTACTGCTGATGCCTGAGTTAAAGGAATGTACTCGTTTTTTTTCTTCCTTGCAGTATGGATGGACTGGGCTAATGACACATTCTTGTCAACTGCATTGTGACCCATGGAGCAAATGCCCATGATGTTTATTCTGCAGCTGCAGAACAAAGCAAAGTCCATGAGGGCTGGGGGAGACCGTAGATTCCTCGATAGCATCCTCTAATTGACACTGACTGTGTAAGTGGCCACTAGTGCCATAAAAGCCACCCTTGTAGTAAAACAATAATTTATCACATGCGGCAAATCCTGTCGCTCCTCTACTCAACACCCTCCAATGGCTTCCCTTCTCAAGAATCAAAAGCAAAGCCCTTACCTTGGACAATAAGATCATATGTAATCTGATCCCAGTTATTGATACTTCTCTATTCTTGTCTCTCACTTGCCCCCCCCCCCTTTTTTTTTTTTTTTTTCACTTTATGTCAGTTACCCTGGTTTCCTAGCTTGGCCCTTGAACATGCCAACCATATTCTCACCTAAGGGCTTTTGAATTTGCTGATACCTCTGTCTGGAATTTTTTTCCTCTAGATGTTCACCTGAACCCTTCCTTCCTGTCCATCAAATGCCACCTTAACAGAGAGGCTTTCCCTGACCACCCTATATGAAAGCTGCCCCTATCTCTCAGCATGCCCTGTGCCCCTAACCCTGCTTGTTTCTTCTCCAAAGCAAATTATGTATGAATTTGTTTGTATCTACTTCCGTCTACCCGCTCTAGAACATAAGCTCCACAAGGACAGGGACTACATTCTGTCCATTGTTGTATTCTAGTACTTGGAACAGTGCCTCAAGCTCTGTATTCACGCCATAAAAATTTGCTGAATGAATGGATGGATGAATTCTGGTGGCGTGATAAATTGAAGGGACAAGTTAGTCCAGACTATTAAGGTCTCTGCATAAGTATTAAAGAATTAATTTGTCATAAAACGATATTTTGGCTCCTTTGAGGTACAGTTATTGGGGCGTTCATTTTCACCGTGGTTATGAACTGCATTATAATTATAAACCAGCAACTCTACCCGGAGAAACAAAATAAACCTTTACTAACATTCTTTTGAACTATACATGAAAGGCTATTCATAAAAAAATGGTAGGTCAAGATGAAAGGAAATAGCTAAAGAGAATAATACCTTTGAAAAGTATGCCAACCGGTAATCAATCATTGAAAGCAGCAAATCCTGATGGCTAGTAAATTTCAAGGGCTTATCTTGTAACATATGAAAGTGCAACTTCTCCTCAACATATTAGAAATGTCAGTTCATTGTACTGAACAAAAGAATAAATGAAGAATACGTCTTTCCCAAGAAGATGCTATTATTTTTGATGATTTCGTTAAAATACATTAGATAAAGATTAAAACACTAAAATATCAAGAAGAGTTTAGCTAGCGCCCTAGTGCTTCACTCTGATGTGTTTTTCATGGGGGTTTAATGCCTGATATGACTTGTGCTTACATTGCCCCGTGTAGAGCACAGGCATCTCAGGCTGAACAGATGCAGTGTAGAAGGGTTCACATCTCATTTCCTTGCCGTGGACCACATTTCGTCTTCCACTTACCAAAACAAAGATAACAATTTTTAAAGACAGAGGGATGTTAAAGAAGAAATAAATGCCACAACTTGCTAATTAAGTACAATGGGATACAAAAACCACTTCAGTGCCACACTTTAGATGTTGCTTAGAGAAAGGAATAATTTGGAAGGAAGCACAGTGAAGGAGAAAGAAGAAAGAATAGTTTAATTGTGAATACACTTTGCATAAATAAACATTTACATTTGTCAACAGCAATAAATGCAAACCTTACCACTACTGCACTCACTGGGTGATTACAGGAGACAAGTGCCTTGCTTAATATGGACTCAGAAGGAACTTTATCTAACCAAATGCCTGGGATGGTTTTGCCAGTAGTAGAGGTTCAGGGCCCTGATCCAGGTGTAATGAAGAGCTTTGGCTGTATTCCCTGTGAGATAGTCTCTTTTGGATATAAACTAATGGACTAGATACTGGAACCTTATAAAATAAAGCAACATGCATATTAGGCCTCTAGCTGATCTTTTCATGGAAACTGGTTTGTAAGATATGCTCACTTCAATCAAACGTCTTGGCCTGTTGATTTTGACACACAGGGAAAAGGAAAAGTGGATAAACAATCCTAACTAAAGGCTAACGGCAAATAGCAGCCCAGAACTGTCGTACTTTCCACTCTCTTCTTCATTTTATGTTCTATATTAAGGCAACTTTGCGCACTGACTGGTTGAGAAAATAGGTTTTCAAGTCAGACAGTGGCCGAGCACAAATTAGAACCCAGGTCTGTCTAACCGGGTAACTTTGGGCAAGTACTGTAACCTCCGGCCTTAGTTTCCTCACCCTTAAAATGGGAAAAACAATTTTCTTCATAGGGTTGTTGGGAGGATTAAATAGGTTAAGATTTGTACTAGGCTGCCTAGCCCCATAATAAGGAAGAGAATTTTCTAAAGCAAATGTTTTAAATTCAGGAACGAAGGGCACTATTGTAGGACACTGGCATTCATTGTAAAGCACAATTACTCTGTGCCTGAATAAAACATCGGGGCAGTGTTGGCTGCTAACGAAGTCGTGTCACTCCCCTGTGCGAACCAGAGCGGGGCTGACAATCAACTCACGCCTGCGGTCAGCATCACATCTGCTTTGGGATGGTTTAGGCGTTTGGTTCTGAAAATGGGGTGGTGGCAGGTACTGAAATTCTGTGAACTCATTTTTGGGGTAAAGTCGGTTTTTCTTTCTGTCCTTAACCAGTCGTCCTTCGAGCAGAGGTTAGGATTCTCTCCCTTCAAGAACTGAAACAACAGCTGGTAAACATCTGGCTAAGAAATCCCTGGGGGGTTTCTCTGGATATGCTCTTCCACTCCTCTGCTCTTTCGCAGCTTTTGAGGAGTGAAGCCGCTTCTCCTGTTGCCAGGCAATGAATTCCAAGAGCTTAATTTGGTTAGTGACTACTAAAAATGCATCTCCTTCTAGTGCACCTTCTTGCCTGCATCCTAGTTCCTAGGCCTTTTTTGTTGTTTTGTTAATGCTGACGTCTAAAATTACTGTTCAATGCTGTGCTGCAACGGCGATCTGTTCATGGTACTCTTCATCTGCGAGTGGTCGGGTATTAGTGAAAGGGGGACCTTGAGTGGGCATTTGATTGTAACTAACAGTTCAAAGTCTGTTTCTTCCATTTGACTCTAAGCTCAGAGAAGGCAGGGGCTGTGTTTGCCAAGTGTCAGGCAATCAGTGGATTATTGCTTGAATGGATGGACGGATGGATGGATGGATGGATGGAAATATATATACTACAGGAATCTATTATGAAAGGAGTAGAAGGATTAAAGATTAAAAAAGAGCAAGAAGCATATTTATTCAGGATCTTACTAACCGGCTAAAGGAAAACAAGAGGAGCTGAGATTGGGTGTATATTTTGGTGAGACAATCAATAGCAGGTGGAGAAAGTGAAGAGAGAAAGGGTTAAGATGTGCTAAGGAGGGGCTACCAGGGTTGATCTATGAGTGTGATAGTTACTTGAGAGGGAAACTGCCTTTTAGGGGCTGCTATCCTCAACAGATTTTAGCCAATCAGTATCGATATTACATAATGACGGGGTGAAAGGATAATTATTTAGTAGCCAATCAAAGGATGTGTAATTAATATGAAAGTATAATGATTATGTTGCATCCAACCTGAGGTTAACATTTGGAGCTCAACTGCTAATATTAATGCTTTGCATCTGTTCACAGCACATACGTTATTATGCTAACCCTATGTTTTGGGGGTGTGACTGGAGAATGCACACCTTCTTTGGGGCCACTCTCGCATGTGGGGGTCATACTCGTGATCCTAGGATACTTTATTCACTCACTCAGCAAACATTTATCGAACACCTACTACATGCATGAAAAGTTGAGACACTAAGCTAAGCGCTAGGGCTACAGAAGTGGCCGAGACATAGCTGTTTTCTTCTCTTTCCGAATTTACGGTCTGGTTAAAGAAACAAGAGAGATAAATGTGCAAGTACCGTTGGCAAGCTGAGTACTGAAGTAGGAGTCATCACAGGTCACTATGGGATCTTGGAGGACACAGAGTTAAGCTATCTAGTCAGGGAAACAGTTGCAGTTTGGTAGACCCATGTTTAACAGCCGTTTTATCCTGAGGGCCACTAGATAGGCTCAGTCACAACATTGGATATTTGATAATAGAAATGGCCGACATTTATTGAACGCTCACAGGACGTCAGTAACATGCACAGGGCTTATCCTATGGAATAGGAGGAAATACCATATGGAAATCTCATAGGTGCTGGGAGGAAAAAGGACAGAGCTGCCTTGGGAAGTTTTCTAAGAAGGCTTTCTCTAGGCTGCAGTGGCTTCTCACAGCTTGATAGCAACAGAGAACAAGAGCCATGCTGTGTCACTCTCTCTTGGTTGGCAAGGAGTTCACCTGAGCTTGTTGGAGGGGGGAGCATAGCACCTTGGGGTTCTCATGACAGCCAGTGATTCCACAGTGCCAGTCACCAGAAAGAGGTATATGGGTCTAATGTGAGTAAGTTTTCTGGCAGATGCCAGCAGGTCACTAGCTTAATGCTGGAGGGTAAAAATGGTTGTAAAAATGGTGGGAGGAAAGGAAACAGCCTTCTCTTCAATCTTCCATGTAGCTATTACTGAAGTATTAAACAAATGATAGGTGGAGAGAAAACAGACACAATGTCCAGGAAAACAGAGATGGCTGGGAAATCCTCACCTGGGAACACGGTGAGGCATCTTAACCACGGACATGCCATATACAGAAAGGAAGAAAGTGCCAGCTACAGGCATTGTTAGGGCCTAACTTCCTCAGCCTGACTGACAGTGTTGTATTTAACGACCCCTATTGAAGCTTTTCAGAAATGATGGTATTTCATGGATCACCCCTCTACACTCTGAGCTCAATTCCCAATTTTTGGTAAAATGACTTCTTTATAGCGCCCTCCTTGAAGGAAGCCTTGTCTTTAGGAGTTACAGAAAATCAGTCTTAGCAAAAACAAAGCTAATTAATTGACATAGGTTAATGGATGGCCTATGGGCAGGGTACTACACTAGATTCTTGGAAAGGAATGAAAAGATTTAACTGAACCTCTGGTTTTAATTTTGACCCCCTAGGGTCGCATTTATTATGAATAAACACAACCCATTAAAATCACTAACTGACAGATTAGGTGTCTATGTGACTCCATCTACTATTAAAATAACATTAACCACTCCATATTCTTCAATGAGCTTACTAGAACCAAACACAGATTTATCTCTAGCAGGCACTGACTTCACACCAGAGTAAGCATGTAAAAGATGGACATTTGCCTTTACCCCTAAAAAGCCAGTAACAGGAGCTTTCACTCAAGTCACATGGGTATGCACAATCTATTTGAAAATATTTTAAAACTTTGACCCTATGTTGTACAATGATATCGCGTGTGATGCTGGAGTAACATGGCTTACTTTTCATTATCTCAACTTTTCACTTTATGGGTACGGCTATATGCTTAAAGAAATCAAATCTTTTACTGATGACTGGGCTTTATGAAGGCTTACTCTGGGAATTCACAACAGAAATCCAGTTTATTTTCCAGTATTTCACCTGCTGAAAGAAATCACCAGCCCCCACTATGATTACTGCTCTGATGCCACCAATCACAACCTGAAATATTTGATGACTCTAGGTTTTTGATGATTCTGTTTCCTCCTCAATTACTAGAGAAGAGAGCAGAAGAGTCTAGTGCAGATCTCACCTTATTGATTTGCTTCAGATTTTTAAAGCGAGCTGAGAGTAAGGTAGTTATTATGCTTAACTGGTTGGTTTATTTTCTTGAGTATCAGCATGAAAGTACAGACTGTGAAATAAGTTCCATTTGCACTCAAGTAATTTTCCCAAGTCATTTTCAGAATGAGCAAAAAACGTGAGCCTGTCAAAACAGACAAGTTTCCTTTAAAGAAAGGTGTGACCAAATACAACCAGCAATTACGAGCAGAAATTGCCTTCACTACAACAGCTATCAGCGAAGGTGCACGGCACATGTGGGAAACTAATCCTTGAAAACCCTGTCTCCTTTTGTACGGCTACTTAAATGAAAGCACCTAGCTAATCCAATTATTCTAACTATCCCTTTAAAATTAAATTTTTGATTTATTTTGGCTAGGTAGATAACTCAAAAGTTATAATTATGACAAATCTGAATTCAATTGACCAGTACAGAAGAATTATCATTCTTAGGAAGTATTACAGAAAAGAACTTTCCAGTTTTTCTCAAAAATGTTTGTGCATTCAAGTGTCTGGAGTAGCTTCTGTAAGTCCAGTTACATTCTTTTAGATCAAGGAGTTCTAATGCAGAGGGATCCTGGGCTCTGTCACCCCATTTCACTAAGACTCTTACTAAAGTCTGGCAAATACTTTGAACCTTGGGTTTCACAATTTATATAACGGAAAGAATGATACCGACCTTTCTCATTCATAAGTTAAGGGGTGATGAATACTATTTCTACAAAGCCATATAATTACAGCTTGATGTTTTTCACATAACCGTCTTTAAAGAGGAAGTTATGTTTTAAAGTGGAAGCCCTCACCTCCTGCATATTCTGACAAATACGTCAAATTGAAAGAAACTGCCCCACATCACACTTCAATGATATAAGGCAAAATATAGGATCTTAACTCAAACTGATGGTGAAATACCAGCTTGCTTTTTCTATCAATCTTATATAATCCTGAAAGTTGGTCTTCTTATCTCTCTAATCCTTCTGAAATGTGAAGGACATGAGTAATGGCTTGAAAAAAAAGAATGACAGATCTTCACCATCACATTAATACCTTCTAAGTCAATGACCTAAAAAGGTTCCATAGAGTGATTTTTTAAAAATTAAATGTAAAACAAACATTGGAAACATAACCATTTTTCTTGTTTCCATTAGCCATGTACTTTTGTTAATTTAATGTATACTTGGAGTATTCATGTCTCAACAAAGGTATCACATAGATTATTAACTCATCATTGGTCAGGGGAAATAAAATTAACTGGATTTCCAATTTAATTTGTCAAAGGAAATCACTGTTAGAACCCACTCCTTTAAAAGTGACATGGTATAGCCTTCCCTGAAAATCCTTTGGGTTGCAAATAAGTGATGGCAGCCTTATAATCTTTTGTGAATCCACCTGTATATTTTGTTTAAATAATTTACACCTTGTCTAGCAAGGCAAGCCAATGATTTGGAGTGCCCTTCCTAGAAGTACTCTATGGAATACATTCTATTTGAATGCCGCTCTATCTATGTAAGATATTTTTCATTTTTAGAATACGTGATTTGCAATTTATTTTATTTGCAGGAGTTACATAGGGAATACACGCTCACTTTAGCATTCACCCAACAAAAATATAACTGAGAAGAATAATTTCTGCACCAAAGACCATCTTGTACAGTCCAAGGATCCAACAGAAAGACATTTGAGGAGTTCTGCTCCTTTAGACAATATACACTGTGTTCTTTCCAGAAGTCTATTACCACTACTACTGATTTTCTGGAGGAATTAGAGCTGGTAAATGGATAACAAGCGACCCAAACTGCGTGATTGCTTGGCTAGTATATGTCATTTCCCCTTCCTGCCCCAATCCCTATCAGAGCTGTCTTACTCAGCCTCCTCTTTCTGTTGCACACTGAATAAATAAGAGCTTGGGAAAGTTTATTAGAAGCAGTATAACCCTCAAATCTCACCCTGTCAGATGCTTGGTGTTCCTCTATAATTGGCATTTGTGGACGCAGAATAATGATTTGCTTTGTACCTACTCCATAAATCTGAACTGTGATTCTCTTCTTTACTGAGAGACCTACAACGAAGTAAGGCTCTAGCTTTCCAAGCTCTGATGCTGAGTCCACTCAGCACTCTGGAGCTCCAGTGGGGATGAATGAAAATATTTCACTGCGAACTCTGGTGATGTTACTGCTGCCGCATTACCTAACTTTATTAGATGTTGTCCATACCCCCCAGGAGTCCAGGAGGCAGCATGATTCTGTCGGGAAGTTTTCCTTGTTCCTCATATAGCCTTCTGTTTCAGCAATAATATTAGATAGTAATTTAATTTATCTGCCTATGATTACTTTAGTTAAAAAAATGAGAGAGGGAAAGAACTGCTAGATTAGGTGAGATAAAGATAGAGGAATAAAGATGGATATTTCTTTATTCATGTTCATGGGTAGCTTGCCATTTTCATGTGTTTCATTCTATAGGAATGGTTTCATTTTATTTGATTCGATAATTGGGATATAATGAGAAATAGAATCAAGCTGTGAAAATGTTCGCGACAAAATCTCTCTCACTAAACACTATTTCTTTAAATGTGATGCAAATTTCATCAGGTGGTTTGAACCATCTTTATCACCTTAGTCTTTGGGAAGAAGAAAACACCATCTTCAATAAAAATTCTAACTTGCATATTAACCAAGTTTTGCTTCTCTCTGGAGGAAGTAGGATAAGATGCAAATAAACAAAGCTTCAATATACGAAATGAGGGAATTTGCACTTACATAAAGCCTCATCCAAGTCTATGTGAGAAATACAAAAAATTCCACATTAGTCAGGTTGAAACTCATGAGGTCCTAATGACGCTCCCTGATTTCTATAGGCCTGGCACTGAATCACTGACTTCCTGAGCATTGACAAAATCAGATCCATTGTCCTTTTAATTTTATTATTTTTTCCTATCAAACAGTTCCTTTTTACACAAGAGTACAGTGATAGGCAATGACAAGTACAATAAAACGGAAAACGTTCCCGGTTAACAATGAATGATTAAACTGTCTCAGTAGCTGCCAACACGGTTCCATATTCTTGCTGAATGAAAAGACGCCTTTGGAATATGCTTTAACCATGATTTTAATTTATATATTGTTCAGCACGAAAAAATTAGCTTACTAAATAATGCTTTCTAAAAAGCATTATCCAAAAATAAATCGCAGCAATCGGCAATACACATACTGAATCCATGTCCAGGATATTTCCACTTTTAGGTAGAATAAAGCACGTCTCCATGACAGAGGAATAAAATGTAATTCAGGTAAAATGGCACGTCTGACTCTGAAAAGAACATTTGGATTCCGTTCAAAAGTTGCTTCTGAACACTAAAAGCAGCAAGGGCCTCTTCAGTTTTCCATTTGCTGATTGTTTCTAAGCTACTCTGCAATAAAAAAAAAAAAAAAAAAAAAACGCCCCCGCTGTACTAGGGGATAATCATTAAGAAGGAGAGAATGGCTTTTTAGCGAGCTTCCATCCACAGTCCAGAGGAATGCATGGGCTATGGGGCAGAGACTCTGATGGCCACTGAGTAGTTGCTGGGTGCTGTCACCAGGCAGCTGACAGACATGATAGTTGGAGGGTCCCTTTGCTCCAGAAGGCTCTCGGCTTTCACATTTCCTTTTTCATCGTCTGCTCCAAAGCCATATTTAGGGTTTCTAAACTACCTGTGCTTTCTAAGGAGCTTCAGCTTGGACAGGACCAGCTCCTCTCCCACTCCCAAAAGCTAGATTCTGGACTAACGGAAAGGAAAAAAAATCAGCATAAGTTATTCAAGAGAACAGACTGACCTCAAATGTGTTCCTCTTGGAATTCTGTAAAAAAAAAAAAAAAAAAAAAAAAAACACGCCCACGCTGTACTAGTGGATAATCATTAAGAAGGAGAGAATGGCTTTTTAGCGAGCTTCCATCCACAGTCCAGAGGAATGCATGGGCTATGGGGCAGAGACTCTGATGGCCACTGAGTAGTTGCTGGGTGCTGTCACCAGGCAGCTGACAGACATGATAGTTGGAGGGTCCCTTTGCTCCAGAAGGCTCTCGGCTTTCACATTTCCTTTTTCATCGTCTGCTCCAAAGCCATATTTAGGGTTTCTAAACTACCTGTGCTTTCTAAGGAGCTTCAGCTTGGACAGGACCAGCTCCTCTCCCACTCCCAAAAGCTAGATTCTGGACTAACGGAAAGGAAAAAAAATCAGCATAAGTTATTCAAGAGAACAGACTGACCTCAAATGTGTTCCTCTTGGAATTCTGTATTGGGCAACATGGTGTTCAGGGCAGAAGTCTGTCTTCCTAATTATATTTTGCTTAGGTGAATATTAAAATGACTGTGCATTTTCTGAGCCTCCTTAGATACGGAGGAAGAACTGGGAAGTTTAAGGCTGAAATAGCATGGAATCTAAAATTTTCTACATGTACAAACCACAATTTTCCATGTCCTAGTTGCTTCTAATCAATTCTGAGCCTAACTGCTCAACAAAACCTGTAAAGTAGTTAACATTACCTTGATTATTTATACACAGTTAGTTGAAGGTTGACTAATGAGCCTTAAGGAACAAAATCTACACAGCAGCTGATGCCCTTCATGAACGAGTACACAGTAAATCCACACTAGAAACCAGGAAAGCTGTTCCCAAGCTCAGGCCTTGGGCAGAGACATCCATTAAAATCTTGAGAATGGCAATATTTGAGTTACATTCGCATTCTGTATCTAGTCCCAAATGAGTCATCCTTAACTACTCTCCCTCACTCTCCAATATGTAAGCATATAGTAAATGAATGGACATATGGTTGCGGATAACCTTAGCCACAGACATGCAAATAAACCAGCACATGTTTCACTTATTAAAAAGCAAACTGGCAAACTATCTAAAATCCAAATTTATATGAGAAATAAGAGCTGGAGTGGGGGGGGAGGGGGAGGCGTGCACACACTCTGTTCTATATTTTCAGTGCTTTGTGACGTCACCAAATCGTTGCAGCTGAAACTAGTTATTTCAGAGTCACGGTGGGGAAGCCCTACACAAAGTCGCACAGCATCTTCTGTGAGTCACCTGTCTCTTTGGTATTCTTTGTTATTTGACAGTCTACTAGTCCCTTTTAGGTCTCTTAAATTTAGCACCCCTCCCCCTCCCCC
>NW_006779031.1:2050034-2054667 GCF_000442215.2 Lipotes vexillifer | reverse complement strand
CCCCACCACAAACAGGCAGCTGCTTCGAGAGAGTGTCTTCTTAAATGGCTCCATAAATGAATAAGTAAAGACTACGGCTGTTCCAGTGGCCTGTTTTGGCTCAATGGTACAAACTCCCAGCTGGCGAATTCCCCAGGAAGTACCGCTACAAAGAACAATCTGTTTGATTGATGCAGTGAAGTCTGAAAATTGTTATGACATGAAGTTCCCTATCCAGATTGGAAGGAAACTTTGGCTAATACAATCTTTTGAAGACAATTAATGTGAAAGTCCACCTTACATACTTTAATTTTTGGCCAGGGCCATCATGAAGCTCAGTTATTCCAAATTACTAGTTGGTTTTGAAATATTATATTTGATACTTGAACAGGCTCTGAAAAGACACATCATTCCTTTGTTCCAGTGAAACGACCTCATTTATAAGGAGAAAATATTCAGAAAAGCAAGCAATAAAGTTCAGCTGAAGAAGGGAAGTTGTTCCAAGAGAGATTAGTTGCTCACTAATCCTCAACACTAGTCTGAGGTTGTGTGTGTGTGTGTGTGTGTGTGTGTGTATGTGTGTGTGTGTGTGTAAGAGCGAGAGGAAAATAGGAAAATTAATTAATTAAAAAATTAACTTAAGAAAAAATAATTTCCACAGATGGCTGGTTCTGGAACACTAGGCAGTTTAGAAAATGCCAGAGGGTTTCCCACATAGGGCCAAGAAAAACTATTTTACCTCTTTTTAAAAGAAACAGGGGCAGGAGGACCAAGAAACAGAGAAAGAGAGAAAGAGATGAAAAACCTGAACCTCTCTCTACAAATATCCAACAATGGTCTGGCTGCAAGAAGTCAGGCAACATATAGTAACTAGTCTGGCGCTGAGAAGTCCAAAGAAAAGAAAGTGTATGAGAGAAGTTCCCTTCTCACCCTCTTCTACCTTCCTCACCACTGCCCCACTCAGTTTGCTTCCTCTGTTGTTTTTAAATTCAGCTGTTCATCGACCTCAACACTCAAGGACATGCTGGGTCCACTGAGCTCCCTGGAAATGAGGGGGCATAGCCAGGATCTCTGTCTGTACAAAAGGGGTTCTCAGTGCCCTAGAGTGTGCTCTTTTAGTCCCTTCCCTCCTTTAGCCTGCTAGCCCTGGAAAATATTCTCTAGGTCAGAGTGGGCAGAGGTCACCCCAAGTCAAGATCCAGGCCTTACTGAAGCCTAAAATTCCTTCATTCATAACTAATTCCTTCTTTCAAAGCCAGGCTGTCTGCTTCTCCCTGGTCTTGTGAGGCCTGGGAACCCATGTCAATTCTCCTTCAAGTACCATGTTGATTCTGGGGTTCAGTTCAAGCCAAGGCTCCTGCGGTTTCAAGTTATTTTTGATCTGACTATGCAATTAAGATAGTTTCATCCCTGTGTGCTGAACAGCTATTATACTTACTGCAATTGTTCCTGCTTGGTTTGAGGGAATAGTGAGTGAGCAGTACCCGTGCATTTTAAGAAGACACAGGGAACTTAATTTTGGAAGATTTCATAAACTCTTAGAATCTATGTATCTACAATGTGCCCTTCTGGCTGGGCCTTTGGGAAATGTATCTTAAGCACCTAGCATACTACAGTTCATCAGACATTAATTCTGAGCAAAGGGACACTATGAAAAGCACTGCATTACTGTTTATGAAGAATATGCAGATTATTTTGCAGTAGATTGTTTCAGTATTCTGTAAGTGCTCATTACATGCAGGCAAGATGTAATTGGCTGAGATGTAATGGCACTTAATTCTTGAAAGAAAAGCAAAGTCTTTACCTTCATATAAAACAGATGGCAAAAGTGTGTGCCTGACCACCTTCTTAATAGGCACCAGGATAAAACAGAGCGTCAAAAGGTGCTATTTTAAAAGAAAAAAAGCAACCTGCTGAGAAGAAAAAAAAAAAATCAAGGAGCAATAATGCCATCAACTAAATTAAGGCTGATACAGGACTGGAGGCACTTTGTCATCAGTTTCCCAGGTAATCAGGTGAGGACGGACCCCATCCCGGGTATAAGCACATGAAGCCTCTCTCTCATTCTCTCTGCCCTGGCAACCACCATTCAACTTTCTGTCTCTATTAATTTAACTAATTTAGATACCTCATATAGGTGAAATCATACATACAGCATTTGTCTTTTTGTGACTGGCTTATTTCACATAGCATGATATACTCAAAATTCATCCATGGTGTAGCATGTATCAGGATTTCTTCCTCTTTAAGGCTGAATAATCCTCCATTGTATGTATATGGCACTTTGTTTATCCATTCATTAATTAGTAGACACTTGGCTCGCTTACACATTTTACCCATTGTGAATAATGCCACTATAAACATGCGTGTGAAAATATCTCTTTGAGACCTTGCTTTCAATTCTTCCAGATACATACGTACTTCCAGAAGTGAGTTTGCTGGATCGTATGGTAATTTTAGTATTAATTTTTTGAGGAACTGCCATAATGTTTTCCACAGAGGCTGTAACATTTTACATGTCCTGCCAACAACGCACAAAGCTTCCAATTTCTCCATGTCCTCATCAACACTTGTTACAAAGCACAACTGTCCTGGATCAACAAACACAGACAATTTTGAAATTCCTCAGTTTTGAGGGAAGTCTCCAACCACCCCGTTTGTGGTTAATTGTTCATTGGCCAACCTGAGCTATTGACTCCTAAATGGGGAGTTTCATGGATGTGTGACAATAACTAGTGGGAGAGTGTTTCCCCACAGCTTCTGGAGATCAGTCCCCAGGGAAACCTGAGAATACAACTCTGGAGAAGAGTTGGGGGAGGAAGTGACTCCTGTTCAGCTGTGGACCACAGCTACCTCCTCAGGGTGACCAGAGATTAGCAGGTCCTTTGAACAGGTTTCTCTATTCCCTTCCATCCCAAGGACAAGAGTTCCTCTGCCCTTGTCAGAGAATAGACACCCGCTGTGTTCATCTAGAGGAGGATCCTAATCAAAGAATATTCAGCCTTTAGAAAATGGAATGAACTCCCTGGTGGCCCCATGGTTAGGAATCCACTTCCACTGCAGGTGGCACGGGTTCAATCCCAGGTCATCCTACAAGCTGCCTGGCGTGACCGCCCCCCACCCCCCCCCCCCACACACACACGGGTGCATTTCTCACTCCTGTTCCACTACCTCCTGGGAGCCTAACTGAGAAGAGGACTAGATGACACACATCAGCTTCAAGTCTGGCTACAGGGTAGGCTATTCTCACTCGTTAGCCAGTGTCATTTTACTTTAACACGTACTCTATCTCTAAGAAGTTGTAATAGGGACTTTCTGTCCTATGCTTTAATTCCCTGGCGTTTACACTGTAGTTCTTAACCTGACCATCCACACTTTCAAATCAAGGTGTTCCAACTGTGAATGACTGCAGTCCAGCCTCCCTAAACTGTTAGGGCAAAAGAATGGATTTTCCTCTTTCTGAGAAGAGCCCAAGTTTGCTATATAAGGTACCTCATAAACATCATCAATACAAATCCAACATCTAGGAGTTTTTTCCCAAGTATAATACACAGCATATTTGCATTTCTGAAAGGAAAAAATGTTTTTACTGTTAGAATCTAGCCGTATTCTCTTACTGCTAATGAGAAAATTGGTGAGAAAGCTACATTCTCCTAAGTCATGATCAAAAATGTGTAAGAAGAGAATATTTGAATAAGAAATGATAGTAAGAAGCATTTAACTAAAGTGGAGAAGTTGGGACATGGCAAAATGGACTGGAAAGAGGACTGGTTTGGAATCAGAAGACTTGAGTTCAACTTCCAATTCTGCCACTTATTTTTGAACTGTGTGTCCTTTGGCAAATCACTTCATCTCTCTGAACATGTGTCCTCATCTAGGAAGACATAATAATAACCTGTGCCCTGTCTAGCTCACAAGGTGGTTGCAGGGATCAAACAAAGAAATGAACACAAAAACACTATACACTTTAAAGTGTTAGACTAGGTCAATTACCATTATTATACATGAGCAGGATACACAACAATATATAATTTGTAAGTCAAAGACCATTATTAACTATTCTGTTTCCTCCCACTTTTTCAAGGATTCAAGTGCCCTGATCTAGATATATAGAGGTTGCGCACATTTAGGCATTTGGGTGTTTCACAAAAACAAAACTGAAGAAAGAGAAAACAATGTAAATAGACTATTATTCTTTAGCCATTCAAATAATGATGTGGAAGAATATATGAGGGAATATTCATGACAAAAAGAAAAGGCTTCAAACATGATATGTGTAACACTACTATATATAACTAATAAGGACCTACTGTATAGCACAGGGAACTGTACTCAATACTCTGTAATGGCCTATATGGGAAAAGAATCTAAAAAAGAGTGGATAGATGTATATGTATAACCGCTTCACTTTGCTGTACACCTGAAACTAACACAACACTGTAAATCAACTATACTCCAGTAAAAATGTTTAAAAATATATGTATAGAGAATTCTAAATATATAGAATGTACACGGTTGTCTCTGTTTAGGAGGATTTTTTAAATGGATACTTTTTCATATTTTCCAATTTTTTCTACAAACACACATGACACTGATAAACAGAAAAGTAAAATGCACAAAATCAGGTATTCTTTTAGAGATAGGGACGGGACAG
>NW_006779031.1:2048484-2050024 GCF_000442215.2 Lipotes vexillifer | reverse complement strand
GCAGGGGGCGGGGAAGGAGAGAGAGGGATGGACAAAGAGAAAGGGAGGGGCTCAAAATTCTTGTCCCACCTACGATGATAAGAAAGTTACGAGGATATTTCAATAATTACTGAAGAGACTTATGAGGGTAGAGCTTCTTACGAGCAGACCAGCTGAATTTTCATGAAGCACCGGACTGGTAGGGTAGATTCTGGTGAAATGGCTTTGAAATCGAGTTCCAATACACCTTGGCCATGCAGTGGTTGCCTGTGCCCTCTGTATGGGAAACCCTGCCCTGCGCTCCCTTCAGTAAGCATACAGATAGAGTGCAGACCAGGGTCTCCCAACAGCAGCTGAGTAAACGTTCCACTTCAGATTTTGTCTTCATTTGTGATTTTAGGTGGAAATGGATGGCTCGTTGAGTTACCTTCTCCTTTGGAATTGTCCTGTTGCAGTGAAGAGTACTGGCTGATGAGGGGAGACCGTGACCTTGTGGATCAGTTTGTCCCCTGTGAATAACTGTACTTTTGGAATTTCTATAAATCTTTTTAATTCAGCCTTAGAAAAAAAGGCAAAATCTTACAATATAATACATGTTAAGATCCTCAGTCTTCCAAGAATTATAGGCTGAAGTCAGCATGTCACTATATGGACTGTAACAGCAAATAATAAGGTGAAGATTTATTAACCCTCTGTGCTTTTCACACTGTAAAATGCTGTGCCTGTGTTATCTCATTTAATCAATCCTCTTAAGGACTCCATGAGGTCTATACTACTATTACCCCCATTTCAGAAACAGGGAAACTAAAGGACAGAAAGATTAATTTCTTTATCCAAAATCAGAAACCTTATAAGCAGCTGAGCTGGGTCTCCAATCCATGTCACCTGACAGGGCCCTCCCTCTTAACCTCTGCAAGCAGCCCGAAGGCAAATATTAAGTGTCATTTATTAACGATGCTGGAGCCTGCTCACCACAGGGTGAGAAGTCGGGTTATTCTGTTCTATTTTGGACATAGAGACCACGACGCCATTGTTGGCTATCTTGAGTCTGAAAAGCCATTAGCAATAGACAAGTGTAGAGATGCAGTAGCCAGTTGGATATACAGGTCTGGCTCTCAAGAGGGAAGCTGTCTGCATATGGATGGTAACTGGAGCCTGCGAATAGATTTAATAATCTGAGAATATGTGCAGAAAAGAAGACAGCCATTGAGGCTGAAACCTGGGGGTTAGCGACGGCACCAACATTTAAGAAGAGACGAAGGAAAGGGAGGAATCAAAAGAAAACTAGAGAGAAAGGAGTGTTGGGAAAGCCAAAGAGAAGAGTTCGTTTCCATGAGGAGGAGGTGATGAACCTAGTCCAATGCTGCATGAAGAAGAAATAAGGTGAGGACTGAAGGGAACAGTGGATTTTTGTCTGGTGGTCACTGGTGACCTTAGCAAGAGGAGTTTAAGGATAGTAATAAGGGCAGAAGATAAAGTAAAAAGCATTGAGGAATTAAGAAGTAGGTGAGAAAACAGACCCAGAAAAGATAAAGTTGGCTCTTGGCTATCAAGGGAAAGA
>NW_006779031.1:2021526-2048425 GCF_000442215.2 Lipotes vexillifer | reverse complement strand
GGAAAGAGTCCCAGGAGAGACTTTTTAGGGTTGGACTCCTGAAATGATCTGTATGCCAATGGGAAAAAGCTAGCGGTCAAGGAGATAGTTAAAGTGTGGGAAAAAGAATAATTGATGGATCTAGGTCTACATGGCTTTGGGAAATGACACAATCAAGGGAAAGATAGAGGGCTTGGTCCTGAAAAGGATTTCTTTTGGGAGAGGGAGGTTGAACTGAATGACCTGTAAGATCATTCACAATATTAATACTCTTTGATGAAGGACGAAAAAAATCTTAACGCTATTACAGTGAGTTTTGGATGGCGAGGAAGGAAAAGTACTCCTATGGACTTAGGCTTGTTCTATATGGCACAGAACAAAGTAATGTTAAGAGGATCCAGTCTACTTCAGACAACTACCAGTAACCCCCTCACCTGATGCCAAACCTAGACTTTTTTCAGCAAAGAGGTCTCTCTCTCTTTTCCTGTCTTACTGGATTTCTTCTAAAAGCTCAGGACGAAATGTGATACCTTTGCATGAAAATGACATGCAACATACAATCTACATGTACACTGACAAGAATATATTGGAAATATGCCACTTTAATAATGTGGATTGGGGCTCCCTCCCCGACTCCTGGCCCCATGCTGTCCTTACTATCTCTAGATTCCCCTTCCTGCTTCTCCCTAAAATACCTTTAGGATTTCTCCCGTGTGCATAACAAATAACAGCACGATGTACATTTCAGCACTCCTTCAAAGAGGTTCCCAGGTGCGGATACAAGCAGTAGAAGATCTTGTGTTTTCTCCTTTAGATCTAAATAGTCTGAATCTCAGTATTGCTCATGGGAACTGTTTCAAAGGCTGAAGTGTCAGAATCAGAAAGGAAAGAAATGTGTGGGCGGCAAGTTGCCACATGCAAACCTGTCATATTCTTCTTTCATTTCCAGACCTGAATATTCATGGATGCAGAAATTATAGCTTATTCCAGAGTTTTTATTGTCAGCATCAAATATAGCAAAAAATGTCAAGAAGATAAGATTGGTATATTTAAGTGTAAATGTTCAACAAATTTGATCTTTAACTCAAATATCTCTATCTGTTAATGAGCCCTTTCATTCCCTTTGAATATACTTTGAGAGAGGGTTCTGGGGCAAAGTACAGAGTAAAATCTCCTCATTTATTCAAATTTCACTACTTTGAAATTTACAGTAACTTAAAAACAGAACGGAGAGAAACTTATCCTTGTTTCGTGATCAATTTAGACATGAGTACAAAATAATGACACTGAAGAAGAAACTTTAAAAATATTTGTTAATCAAATTTTTAAAATGTATGCATAAAGACTGTTTTACGACAACAATAAAAAAGAAAACATTCTAAACATTCATCAATAGAGGACTGGATAAGCAAATTATGGTGCATACATACAACAGAATATTACCCGCTTTTAAAAATGATGATATGGATGTACATTTACTGACAAAATATGTGCACAAGATGTAAGTGAAAAAAGCAAGTTACAGAACAGCACATACAGAATTATCACATTTATGTACAACAAAGTACATATATGTATGTGTGTGTGTGTGTGTGTATATATATATATATATATATATATGTATACACAAAGAGGCATATGGGTGACAGACACTGAAATCTCTGGGTGGTGAGTTTGTGGTGATGTTTAACTTCTTTTCTTTTTATATAAAATAAAAAATAGAAGTAACAAAGTACCTCTGAACAAACTTTTCTGGAATTCACATGTAAACAACTGAGACATTTCATTAAATCAGGTCATCTCAGGACCCTTACCAAAAAAGGAATAAGCATAGTTTGAGTTAATCTAGGGAACAGGTGTTATTGCATCTCTTTAAAAAAATACTTTATAAGACTGACCCACTTCGTAATTCTTTTTTAGTAGTGAGTGGGTTTTGTGTGTGTGTGTGTGTGTGTGTGTGTGAATTGAACAGCAAGTCTCAAAGTTGTTCTTTAGCTGTGGCGCACACACACACACACACACACACACACACATCACCACCATCACCACCACCAACCACCACCATCATTTCCATTATTAATCTACATCATCATAAAGGATGTTAAAAGATATTAAAATTGATTATATAACTCTTAGTGGGAATAAATGTATACTTAAAATACTCATAGTGTTTCCTGGCAACAAATCTAAACAAATGAGAAAGGAATCAATGGTTGGACCATAGGAGTTCAACATAAATTAGGCTGAATGACATCTCCACTTCATACAGTGGGATACTCTTAGCCAGAAAAACCTCTGGTTTTCATATTTATATTTACCAGTTTTTCAAATAACTGATAATAGCTGATTCACTTTGCTGTACAGCAGAAACTAATACAACACTGTAAAGCAACTATACTCCAATAAAAATTAATTTAAAATAAATAAATTAGAGAAGTTTCTTTGATAAGGTGATATTTGAATAGGGACCTGAGGGTAGTGAGAGAGGGAGCAGTGGGTCTAGCTAGGGAAGAGGAGTCCAGGTCCATTTCCATATAATGGAGTAGGATAAAATTATGAATCTTACAAACATAGTCAACACTTATCAATATGTCTTCCTCATACAGAACTTGGATATTTATCCATCATACTGGTTTGAGTTTAAGCACTACCCTTGGAAGTTGTTTCAAGCCTGACCTAATTAATCAATTAATTAAATATTTCAGTAGATATTTATTGAGCACCCACTGTATGTCAGGCACTGTTCCAGGCACTGAAAATAGGTCACTGAACAAAATAAAGACCCTGCCCTCAAGGAGCGGGCATTCTAGTAGAGAGAGACAATAAATAAACATGTACATATTCATTCAACAGGAACAGTGAACAAAACAAAATTCTTGCCTGCATATAATTTATGTTCTAGTATATGGATACAAAAAACATACAAATAAACAGTTTATTCAACAAATATACATTGAACATATTTATCATGATTTGACCTATTTATACATACTACAAAAATTATGGACAGTGGGAGAGGGAGAATAAGGGGGACAATGTGCTATTTTAAATTAGGGAAGCTTTACAGATGAACTTATTTTCAAAGCAGAAATAGAGACACAGATGTAGAGAACAAACGTATGGATACCAAAGAGGGAAGGGAGGGTGGGATGAACTGGGAGATAGGGATTGACATATATATACTAACTAATATGTATAAGATAGATAACTAACAAGAACCTACTGTATAGCACAGGGGAGTCTACTCAATGCTCTGTGGTGACCTAAATGAGAAGAAAATCTAAAAAAGAGGGGATAGGGCTTCCCGGGTGGTGCAGTGGTTGGGAGTCTGCCTGCCGATGCAGGGGACGCGGGTTCGTGCCCCGGTCCGGGAAGATCCCACATGCCGCGGAGCGGCTGGGCCCGTGAGCCACGGCCGCTGAGCCTGCGCGTCCGGGGCCTGTGCTCCGCAACGGGAGAGGCCACAAGAGTGAGAGGCCCGCGTACCGCAAAAAAATTAAAAAAATAAAAAAGAGGGGATATATGTATACGTATAGCTGATTCACTTTGCTGTACAGCAGAAACTAATACAACACTGTAAAGCAACTATACTCCAATAAAAATTAATTTAAAATAAATAAATTAGAGAAGTTTCTTTGATAAGGTGATATTTGAATAGGGACCTGAGGGTAGTGAGAGAGGGAGCAGTGGGTCTAGCTAGGGAAGAGGAGTCCAGGTCCGAAGGAACAGCCAGTGTGAAGGTTCTGCAGCAGGGGAGGCTTATCGTGATGTGAGGAAGGAACGGGATAAAAAGCACTGTCACTTGAGCATAGTGAGTGGTGAGTGAGAAGCTAGTGAGTATGGGGAGGGTGCAGTCAGACAGAGAGCCGGGGGACCATGTCACAGAGGGTCTTACAGTCCATACTGAAGACTTTGAAGTTTGCTCTGAAGAAGCCATTTAGAGGAATCTGAACAGAGGAGTTATTACACGATCTGACTTACCTTTAAAAAGGATGAGTGGAGAATAGAGTGGGGAAGCATGGGATGTAAGAAGGAAGACTAATTAGGAGGCTGTTGCCATAATCCAGGTATGAGAGGGGGAACCTAAAAGGTAGAAATGGAGGCGACGAGAACTGGCTTGGTTCTCAAGCTGCATATATCCTGAAGCAAAAGCCAAGATCTGCTCATGCACTGGGTGTGTAATGTTAGAGACAGAAAAGACAAAGACAACTCCAAGGACGTTGACCTAAGCAACTGGAAGGATGGGGTTGCCATTTATTGAGATGGAGAAGCTTGTGGGGTAGAGCAAATCTGGGGAAGGGATATGAATATTTCTATTTGCACAAGCTAAATGAAGGATGCTAATTACGCACCGAAATGGGGATGTTAAGGAAAGAATTGGACATAAGAGTCTAGATTTTAGATAAGAGGTCCAGGCTGGAGGATTTGGGGAGTCACCCATATATGGATAGTATTCACAAGTCATGAGAGCAGTACATCAAGAGAGTAAATATAGATAAAGAACAGATCCAAGAACTGAGTCCTGGGGCCCACCGAAGTCTAAAGGTGAAGAAGATAAGAAAGGACCAAAAAAGGAAACTTGGAAGGATTGGCCAGTGAAGGGGGAGAAAAACCAAGAGTGTGGTATCCTGGAGGCCAAGTGAAGAAAGTGTTTTTAGGAGTAAGGGGTGGTGAATTGCAACCACTGCCAGGGTTAGGTCAAATAAGAGGAAGAGTGAGGACTGGACACTAGATTTGGAAATGTGGAGGCAACTGGGGATTTCGAGAAGAGTAATTGGGTGGAATAATGGGGGGCAGGGCTGGCAAAAGCCAGACTGGAATAGGTTTAACGGAGAATGAGAGAAGATGAGGGGAGATGCACACACAATTCTTTGAGGGGTTGTGCTTAACAGGAAACTAATAGATGGACTGGTAGCTGGTGAGGGATGTATAATCAAGGGAGAGTTTCCTTATTTAAATGGGAAAAATGAGAGCATGTTTGTATGCTGATGGGGATTATATGTTAGGAAAATATGATGACATAGGAGGGAGGGGTGATCATTTCTGGAGTGATCATCTTGAGTAAGAGGTGTGGGATTAAATCCAGTGGAAAATTGAAAGGGCTGGCTTTATATAGGAGCAAGGAAAAAGTGACATAACAACAGGGGGGGAAAGGCAGAGTATGTAGGCACAGATATACGTGGGTAAGAGATAAGCTGGTGGAAGTACAAGGGAAATTTTATTTTCTATTTTCTCTGTGAAACAAGAATCTTAGCCTGAAGAGCGGGAGGAGACATTCAGGATTTCAGGAGAAAGAAGTATGAAACAATTAAGTAGGTTGGTATACAAGTAATTCAACTAGGGAAATTCTAAAATACTAATACTAATATGGAAAAGGAGGTAGAAGAAGAAGGCTTTATATATGCTAACATATTTAAATCCCTCAACCTTATGACTTAGTTTTCTATTACTATCCCCATATTACAGATGAGAAAACAGAGTCAAGTCAGCAATTCATCTGTGTAGTAGGCTTATTGGGCAGCATGGATGGTCCACCAATGACTGAGAATTTAAAGTGAAATCAGATGGTGGCACTGTGTTCACCTCCAGCAGCACTTGTACAGATGTTGAACTGGCAAAGATGTGAATTTAACGAGGGCGGGGGTGTTGCCAGTGATTAACAATGCGGGGACAGAGGGGAAGTTGAATTAAACTGATAGTGTATGAAAGAGTGATTATCATGATGAATTGTGTCACCTAAGCAGGGGAAGGAGATAAGTGAGGAAATGGAATTGGTAGAGTCTGGGGACTAGAAAGAATGAACTGTATAGGCAGAAGGTGGTAGTCAAAGAATGGGAAGCTTGAAATTGCGCTGGGGGTAAAGGCTACTTTGAATGATAGTCTAACGTTTTCCTTAAGAGTGGATGGCTGAGGTAGGGTGGACAAGATCATTGGAGAAGCAAAGTTCAAGGAACTGAGAGGTCAGAGCACTTGAGAGTCATCTACGCGGACACTGAAATCATCAAGATTTACAGCAAGAGTAATGTGGGAGGGTATTTGTCAAGGGGCAATGGTTATTAGCGTTGGAGAGAATGATAATCAAACACAAGAAACACTCCCTTTATCTCCTATTCACAGAAGGTACAATCAAAGCAGGACTAAAAAGCGGTGTATGGCCCAAGGGTAAACTAAGAATGGAGAAAAAACACTTGGGAGTTCTCAAGGTTATGGTTCCGAAGACCACCCCAAACCCTTGCCATTTTCCCAAATAATCAGTTCACTGTTGCAATCAATTTGCTACTTGCTAACTTCTGCTGCTATGAGCCTGTTAATTCTATGGCTACTCTCTCGTGCCCTTTTTTCCCAATGAAGCAAACTAGACTCTGTATGATGCAAAAGCAGAGCTCAAGCACTGTGATAGCTCCAAACAGAAAGTTTGCTAGATATACACATTTTTAAAAGAGTCCTAGTTGCCTAGTCCAAGAAATAGGATTTACTCTACACAAAGGCAAAAGATAAATGAAATCTAAACCTCTCTTAAATTTGAACTACTCATGATTTCGTCTCGAAAATCTTGAGAAATCCTAATAAATAGTCATCTGCTACATTTGAAACTACACTCTATACCACACGCAACAGTAATTCTGTGAAAGGAAAATTCTTGTGATTTTTCTATCTTATTATTTAATTAATATATTTTCCCATCGGGGCAATTCTGATCATCTAATATGCATCCTAGTGACAATGTCACATATTAATTAAATCAACACACAAACAAAAGGGAGTGAAAAGCTGAGGTAACTTAGACACTGTCTAAAGGACACCCTGTTTTGCTTTTTTTTTCTTTTATAAAGGTAATATAATAAAATTAATTTTGGAAACTTTGATAAAGGTGTAAAAATAAGAATCGCATATGATTCTACCATGCAGTAATAACCATTTTTTAATCTTTTGGGGTATGTGCCTCTTTTCTAGGAAATGAGAGCCAAGAGATGGGGCCTGAATCCTCTAAGAGGTTTTGTTCTTGTTCTTGTACCTTCTCAATCTTTGCATTTTGTAACAATTCAGGCTCCTGTTAAATTATGGAGAAAATACGTGCTAGCTGTTAAGGCATCATGACTATTAATGAAAGGTTTTGCTCTAGATGAGAAATATCTGTTTTGAATGAATAAAAGCATCTTCAATCTGCAGCAGAACGGCTTAGTATAGAGGTACTGGGGGGTGACCAAAGATTAGAGACAGCAGAACAAAACATAGAGAGGAAAAAGCTAAAAAGCCCATACTTCAGTGAACCTGCAGCTGTTTGGTCCTTACAAGATCTGATAGCCCGGCAGCCTAAGAAAACAGGGTGAGCTGAAACTGGCACAGGCGAGGTTTATGGGGCCACTGGAGGTTCGAAAGCATGTCAAAAAGTGGATGGGATTAATGCACTTGGAAAACCCAGTTAAATGTCTAGCAATGATTTATTTCCATGAATATATGTTTTCTTCCCCTGTATGCATCACTGAATTCAGAAAGCCTTAACTGGTCTCTCAGTCTCCCTATCTATAAAAAAGGTAGGCTGTAAAGGGAAAATGGTACATTATCTGAATTTGAGTAGATCACTTTTGTGGAGACAGTAGTGATTTCCTTATAAGGAATTCACAAAATTATGAACTCCTACCCATAAATCAGCCAATCAGAAATTTAAAAGGTTGGGGAATATGATTAACATTGCAAATGGCTCTTTCAAATTTAGTTGATTCCTTCCCAGAGAGCTCTTCATACTTCACTACGTCATGCACGGCCTGTTAGAGTCATGCCCTGATAGAACATCTCTGCAAAACAGAAGAGTGGAGCTGGTGATGAACTATGGGATGATATCTTAGGAAATAAAGCTGTGTTCCAAATAAATTATCCTGGGAAATGGATAGCTAAGCAGTTAGATTCAGTCATGTCAGTTTTTCTTTTAGTATCTTTCATGTGTTCTGTGCTCCTTTTGATAAATGGCTATACCACTCACACCTATATTGGGTCCAAATCAAAGCTAGAAAGAGGAAAGCGCTGACTGTGAAACTATCGCGATGCCCTACTTGTGCACATTTATGACTGGACCATATGGTTTTCATGATAGATAGGTGAGCCATGGAAATTTTGAGCTCTGAAATGGTCCCAGACTTATATAACATGAACTTGCATGAGTGTGGTGTTTTTTTGTTTTTTTCCACTGCTATTCTTCAGTTCATTTAACTTAGAAGAGCTTTCAGCTCATAACGAGCAAAGAAGTACACTCAACCAAGTAAAACAGGATAACAAAGCACCCACAAGAGACGGTTTTCTTTATAAAAAAGTTTCATAAAACACTCAGAAAAAAACCTGATTGCCTTTTCATAAGCTGCACTTATACGCTAAAATTAAATTTTAGATTCTACAATTGCACGAGCCTCATGAAAAGTTTCTGAAACTTTTGTTGCATAGAAGGATGCCTTAAGTCCGATGTTCGTTCAGCCACAGTGATGGGGATGCAAACATTTGTTGAGCACCTATATATGTCAGACAATTCACAGAAGTAATCTTCATGAACCCCAGAAATATGTATTGGGTTGGCCAAACAGTTCGTTCGGGTTTTCGTACCATCTTACGGAAAACCCGAACGAACTTTTTGGCCAACCCAATAACACCCCATGTTTTAGATGAGGAATCTGAAGGTCAGAAATGAAAGGTAACTTGCCCAAGGTCACAGAGCGGGCAAGTGATAGTGAAGGATGGACATGCTTAAGATGTTTGTACTGTGTCTCAGGTGTGGCTTCTCCTAAGTCCTCTCTTTTCCGTGACCCTATGAACATGGAAAATAAGGATGTTATAATTCTTTCCCCTACATTCCCATAAATGTATTATGAGACAGAAAACTTGAAGCATTGCCATGTCTAAGGAATATTTACACTGCCCCTAAAGACTGTACCACTGAGGTGCGCTGTGTCCCTAAGACAGAAAAAAAACTACTGAGAGTAGAAAGCTCCATCATGAATTCTTCAGCATAGTCCTACAAGTTAAATGTGCTCAGAATCCTCACAGCTCCTAACAGAATTATTTACATCTCCATCTTCAAATGTATTTTCAAAGAAGGGACCTGGGAACATTGATCTCACTGTGTTTCTCTACAATGAAATAATTTGGGCAGAAATAGGAATTTTATGACAGATTCTATGTCCTCTAAAAGTTATCTTTAATTTTACTGCCATGTAGAGATCGATGAAAGCAAGGAGACTATAAACTATGAAACAGGTTTTCCTGGCTCATTTATGAAGGAATAGGACAGAACTCCTGGGGTTTAATTTTCAGAAATCCCAAAGGCCAGCGTTTTTTGGTTCTCGAGGAAATTCAATATAAAGGAACAGATGAGCAAAACTGAGTCAAATCTGGTACATTAGACCTTCCTCCCCTTTCAGACCACCAATGTTTGGATGTTTTATCTGCTACCACTTCCTCCAAAGAAATCTCAAGCATGTTTTCTTGCCAGAAAAAGTGATATAAATTCTAGGGAATCATGACTTGATAAATTTGTAGAAGAGAGAAAATTCCCATGAATATATCAGAAGCTTGCTGATACTTTGTAGTAACACTAACAAAACCTGTTAACATAGTATATAACTAGGGTAACTTTGGGTGTAAATTTGTTTTAATTTGACCTCTGATTATATATTTGTTAAATCGTACATATTCAGTTATGCTCAGAGATCCCTTTTGATAAATATCAAGTTTTCAAATACTGTTTTACTGGGTTTGGAATGAAACTATAGAATGGATAATTACTATCCGAGAGAGGAAAGCCTCTAACTACCGCAATTACCCACATTAATTCAAATTGCATGAAAAGAGAAATAACAAATGTTTAGAAGACTGCACTATGGGGGAAACTCAACAAACCAGCACAAAGAAAAACCTGATATTAACAGAGGGAGGAAATCATGTATTTTCTCCTGCTGCATGGGGTAATGAGATGCAAGCTTTGAGTCCACTCGACTTGTTTCCTGGGTCATTACCAGTGGGCAAGAATCCAGGCTAGGCAAGTGAGCCCTTCATTAGGTGATGTAAGAACTGAGTGCACCACAAAAGCCTATTTCTAAGCCCAAATGAGAAATTTTCGCAGTTGTTGAGAAATACCTAGTTATGTACCTTACCATTTTCAAAAGCTGTCTACCTCCCTTTATATAAAGTAAATTGCCATATTTTGACACCATTCACACATTCATTTATTATATGAGTCACAGACCATGGAAATGTGACATTTCCCACAGTTCAGCGGGATGAATAGCAGGACCATTAAGCGGAGGCGATTAGAAGACACAGACAGTCATCCTTTATTGCTCAAGCCCAATTACGTCCCCAGTGGAATCCTAATGGTACTTTTATATAAATAAACCAGATAATCAAAGGCAGAGAAAAAGAAAATAATGTTATCATGAAAGATTCATTAGAAACCAATGACAATTGTTTTGATCACAAGTAGAAAATAACTGTTCCTTTCCCCAGGCACAACCCGTCTATTTCAAAGACGATCCCCCGCCAACCAGTACTGAGGAGCGTTCATTAGATCTGCACTCTACTCAACACCATTGCTGAGGATTTTATGAAAAAACTTAATGATGGATGCAAACTTGAGGCATTTATGGCCTGCAAAATAGATTCCAGGAGTCATAGGGATCAAATGTAATTTTCTCATTTAATATAAGGAAGGGAGCTGCCTGAGTTCATACATTCATTTGAACAAGGCTTAGAAGATGCATCCTCAGCCTTCTAGCTCAGTGTGCTCACCTTGTAACTTCCCGCGCAATTGTGACATTACTACTTGTCCAACCAGCGTTTCTCACGTATAATAAAAAGGACATGATTAACCATGTGGCATTTTATTCATCACTATTTTGGAATGGTGACAGAGACTTGGTAAACACGCAAGCCTCCATGAGGAAGGGGGAAACCCACGTGTAGTCTGGCTCTCCAAATGGTTCCTTACTAAACTGCGCCATTCTTGTTTCAGTCATCTCTTACTATGTAAATGAAAGAAATCATTTCTTTTCTCTCAATCTTTGGCCTCTAACATAGCGAAATGTTCTTCTATCATTTACTAAGTATTAGTAAAGTGTCTACCAGGTATTCAGTAATGAATTTGGTAGGGGGGGGAATACAAAAAGAGAGGGCACCATTCTCATCCACAAAATATGGTTTGGGGGTGCCCGCTTTACACAAAAGAAACATCTGGGGAATAAAAGAGGTACATGAAAATATGACACACATTCTGCTCTGAGAACACAAAGTGAGGCCCTGCGATGCTTCTACAGGCTTTTATAAGGTTGTAACATCACAAGGAAATTGTCCCATATTATCAGATACTTCTTTAATCTCTGTATTTAAAATTGGCTTAATGAAGCCAAACAGAGTAGGGCCCCAAGGATGTGTAATCCAGCTTCTATCAAGGGACTTCTGCTAAATAAAAATTTGAAGACTGTAAGTTCTCCCGCGAGCAATTCAGGAGAGAAGGGAACGACTGAAGACAAAACAAACAATGAAGCAAAAACAAACAAGATAGTCTACCTCATTTGAATTTAGAATGTCACACTTGAAGGGAAAATGAACTACCAGGTATTCTTATAAAAGAAAATTTCAATTAAAAGCAGGAATAAAAATTGAGTTGGTAAGGAAGCTTCTTTGAGCAACCACAAAGACATACAATAAAACTGTCTGGAGGAACAATTTTCCCTTGAATTAAGTGGGATGGCCACATAATTGTTTGGGGGACTACAGTCGGTATCGTAACGGCAAGAAAAACTTTCTATATTTCTATAGGAAAATATATGAATCTGCCACAAGATTGTATCAGAGGTGGTGATGCTGAAATTCCACAGAAGATTGAGATGCGTGAAACAACTAAAGAAAAGTTCACGTATGTTGCAAGAAAGCCACTTAATATTTCTTGGCCACACTGCCTCACATATAAACATTGCGTACACACCTACGACTTCTGGAACCATGAAGAATTCTTTCAGCGTGACTCTAGGCCACAATAATCAAAAAACTTTTAACGGACAAAAGGACGAATTTCACGTTACTCTTTTTTGGTTTATTTGTTGTCACAAAATATACCTATTTTGACTTTGCATTTAATCCAGGAGTATAACATCGTAACCCAAATATAGCAGTTTCTCCTGATCGTTTGTTACATACACATACCGTGATGTAAGTAAGCAACAGGGCTCGGAAAGAAGAAATCACCATATTTGGTATTATGTATTTTGATATTATTATTACACAGGGTTGTCTCTATAATTCTACCCGTAGGGTCCTAGAGACAGGAAAAACTTAGGATAAAACTCCTTTTATAACAAAGTTTCTTTCTCATGACACAAACTAAATTCCCTCAAATGGGATGCTCCTTTACGGAAAGAGTACATTTATATCAAGGGTCCCCCATGAACTTTTGACTCATCATGGATTCTGGTAAAGCAGCTCTGTATATGGCTTCCTGAAAGATTAATTTCCTCAATATATTGAATGAAACACTGGTTCATGACGAAATGGTAATGAGTTTGGCGGCAACAATAATGACAAATAAAGGTTTAATAAAATCTCATAAAAAAGACACATTTTCTCTAGTACTGCTATACTTAGATAAACTCTCCATGAAAAATGTTATTGTTTTTTAATGTCTTGCTGCTAACATTTAAGAACAAAGTTTTATCTTAAATTCTAAGAGAAAATGCATTATTTACGCAAAAGTGATCCTGGTTGGCTTCAATTTTCCCGTAATGTTCCAACAAATGTTTGAAAATGCAGTGTAGCCACTTGATTGGGTGAAGTCATATGCTAATTTATAACCTATGAAATAGTCATTGATTCATTAAGAAATTAAATGTTGGTAACATTCAGAAAAAGAAAGTGTCATTATAAAAGTGAAATGGGAACATGATGAACAATTTGTGAAGTAATTAACTAGTGTGCCAGAAATGAGCAACTTGCTGATGAGACTTTCCAGGTTTTTTTCACAGTGGGTCCTACTTTCATTTCCCCTAACTTGAAAACACCAGATGAAGTCTGAGATCCCTCAGGCTGAGGACTGCTGAGCCATTTAAAAATCAGGATTTAACTACTAATAGATGCTATTTACTCAGGAAATCAGTGGGTTGATATCTCAAACTATTATGACACATTTCATATAGAGATCTCTATACAAATGATAGTGAGGTCTCGGTAGAATTTCTTGGATTCCTGGAATCTGGGTTTGATGAAATCTATACACTGCTAGCTAGAAAAATTATATCATATTAAAGGAATGACTCAGAAACTGTATGAATGACACCTATACTTCAGGATTAAGCAGTTACACACAGAAAAATGCTAGAATGTATGTTTGTAAAGCCTCTCAAAGGATGACTTAAGTCACCACTCAACGATGCATAACAACACTCCAGGAAATAACAATAATAATGAACACACAATTAGGCATGGATGGTTAAAGCAAAGTAAAAATCCAAACCCACTAATTGTCCATCTTCTTTCAGCATGCTTTTGTTTTCTTCATAATAAGGAATAAATTTTATTTGACAATTTACTACCTTAATATCATTCAAATTTAACTATTTTTTATGTTTTAAAATGCAACAACCTGTCTACAATTACCTTCTACTATGGAGGGTAAAGTTGGGTTTTGGTGAATGGCAATTTTTTGTTTAATCTTTATTTTATATTGGAGCGTAGTTGATTAACAATGTTGCGTTAGCTTCAGGTGTACAGCAAAGTGATTCACTTTTACATATACATGTATCTATTCTTTTTCAAATTCTTTTCCCATTTAGGTTATTACAGAGTGTTGAGCAGAGTTCCCTGTGCTGTACAGTAGGTCTTTGTTGGTTATCTATTTTATTTATTTATTTATTGTTTTAACATCTTTATTGGAGTATAATTGCTTTACAATGGTGTGTTAGTTTCTGCTGTATAACAAAGTGAATCAGCTATATGTATACATATATCCCCATATCCCCTCCCTCTTGCATCTCCCTCCCACCCTCCCTATCCCACCCCCCTAGGTGGTCACAAAGCACCGAGCTGATCTCCCTGTGCTATGCGGCTGCGTCCCACTAGCTATCTATTTGACATTTGGTAGTGCATATATGACCATGCCACTCTCTCACTTCGTCCCAGCTTACCCTTCCCCCTCCCCGTGTCCTCAAGTCCATTCTCTACGTCTGCGTCTTTATTCTTGTCCTGCCCCTAGGTTCTTCAGAACCATTTTTTTTTTTTTTTTTTTAGATTCCATATATATGTGTTAGCATACGGTATTTGTTTTTCTCTTTCTGACTTCCTTCACTCTGTGTGACAGACTCTAGGTCCATCTACCTCACTACAAATAGCTCAATTTCGTTCCTTTTTATGGCTGAGTAATATTCCACTGCATATATGTGCCACATCTTCTTTATCCATTCATCTGTTGATGGACACTTAGGTCAGCGTGCTTTTTTACATCAGCATTTAGTCAGTACAGTAACCACCCTATCACAGCACCGATCAAATCTCATTATGGTTCCAATTTTTAAACTCAGGCAGCTCACAATTATCCTGACAAAAATGCCAAGTACTTCCCTCTCCCAAAAGGAAGATCGACCACATAAAAAGACTATTGTATAAATGCTTCTATATTTGCCATAAAAAAAAAAAAAACACTTTGTCAAATATTCTGACAGAAAATTCTAAGTAAATTAACAGGAGAGCCTGAGCTTTAGGTACGTGATGGAACAATCTAAAACCTGTTTGCAGAGCTACCTGTGTGAATATTCGCACAAATGGGCAAAAAAAAAAAGCAATGATGGTAAACTTATTTGAAAAGATCCGCCATCATACAATCTCCTCTACTGACTCATTGAATTTCTGCCATATTATGGCAGACCTTTACCACTACGGTGGGAACAGGGATTACGGTGCCTGGGCCAGGTGCTCCCATGCTGTTGACCCCTGAGGTTGGAGCACCGCCCTTACAGCCTACTCAGAATTTCAGAGAGTACTAATAACCTTGTGGAAGAAAGAGTGTTTCCTTTTTCATTTTGCTTCCCTGAAACTAACAAGACTGAGGTGTCCCTGGCTGTCAGAAGGAAAGTTCTGAAACAAACCTAGACCAGGGGTGTTTCAAAAACACCTGGAATTCTTCTATTTCTTTACTGTTATTACTCCTCACCAGTTTGCTTGCATCCTTTGGATGTTTGGGCGGTACACAGTTACAAGAACAACACTACCATCCAGCCAGCTAGTTGCCAAACTGCCTCTCTGTGTCCACACAAAGGAGCAAGCTAGGAGACCAGAGCCCTTACCTCTCCCACAGCAGGAACTATGGAAATAGAATGGACTTGAGGACACGGAGAGGGGGCAGGGAACGTGTTATAGATGTTGAAAGACAAACAAACAAAACAAAACAAAACAAAACACCCCCCACCCTCACCTTGATGCTGAAATCCACCTGTCTTGCCAAGGCTTGAGAGGTTCAAGGCAGCTGCTGCTGAGGATTGGCAAATAAAAGGATGAATTATGGAGTGGAAAAAGGCCCCCGTCAGAACCTGGAGAGAAGGCACACCGAAAAAGCTTCCGAATCATGTAACATAAAACGCTGCTCTGCGTGCCCTCAGTGTGGACAGAAATCAGGCCAAGGTCCAGAGCAAAGAAAAGTACTGAGCAAAACCACCCATCACGGTTCTCTTGATCTCTTTTCTCCAGGTTAATTATTGGTTTGAATAAAGTCTCATGCCTAGATCAGAGACACTGGCACTTAATGTGTTTCCTGAGCCTATTATCTTATGTGAAGTTTAAGAATTGTGAGATTCAAATACCCTTGTGACATAAATAATGCTTTGATTTATGGGCAGCCCTACTGGAAGCAGAACTTTTTTTGTCTGAGCAAATAATTCTCTTTGGGAACAGAGGAGTACAAAGAAACAAAGTCAGTTGGCTAGGTGGCTTCCCTTGCTGGTAAGGATATTAAGAATGAAAATATAATAAAGAGCTTTAATAAATGTGCTTTTTATCCACTTGCTGTCTCTAGTGTTAAACGCCTCTCTAACCAGCCATCTAATCAGAGAGAAATGGTCCCTGAGTAACAGGGATCTCAGAGCAAGAGGAGATGGGAGCATCAAAACCTCGCTCCATTTCCTCATCAGTGATGAAAATCACTGGTATGAAATGAATTCCATTCTGGATAAATGAGCACTTGGTATTCCCCAAAAGATCAGATGTTAATATATCTTGCATACTGTAACTCCAAGAAGGCGCATCTCTATCTATGGGTCAGTATTGTTTCTCTTCGCTATGCCTACCTACTACTGCAGCATGACATTCCAGAAAAATGGAGGGAAAGATGTCCCCATGTCATTGTCCAAACATGTGAGTTTGACTCTGCTACACCTTGAAGCTTTGGTTGGTTGAATCCACTGTAATCCATCTGTTACCCAGGTGGGAGATTTTTTTAAAAGAGTTGCACATTTATAAAACTTCTAAAGCACTTCAACTTATATCTTTTCTTGATATAATTGAAAACCATTTTCCCACTGCATTTAAGTTTACCTTGCTAGGACATATAAACATGGTCTTAATGTGATCTGCTGAACACTATGGTGTCAGACACCCAACATATATTCAATACAACTGGTAAATTTCCATAATGATGCCCCCCTACTCACCCCCATCCCCAAGGACGTTCGAATTGTTTCCCTATATGGATTTTCTTACAGTGAGTTCTAGACTAAAGATAGCATTGCCAGGCTGTGGAAGTTGGGGAGAAACAGTTTATGCTGATCCGTCCAGTAGATCAACTGTTAACAGTTAGGGCTCTGAACTTAGGATGAATCTCATGTGCACTGTAAACTCCAGCCATTGTCAGTAGAGATCAATGTGATCACTGGGCTGCCTAGTACCTTGTGGATGTTCCACAGATATCTGGTCACTGATTGGTTGATGAAGCTCCTGGACCATTTCAGGCCCAGATGTGTGACTGGGCTTTCTGAGACTGGAAGAATGGAGGGAGTTTTCAGGAAATCTTTACTTGCAAGGTTATGATAACACAACATCGTAAATCAACTATACTCTAATATAAAATAAAATTTAACAATAAACATAAATAAATAAAGGTTATGATACAGTATAGAAACACTCAGCTTCAGATCTCCCTGAGGCTCTGCCTCTAAGTTCTTCAGCGCAAAGGGTCTGCAAAGTGTTAACACTTGTATTACAGGAGATCATTGTTATGATGTGGGCAGGAACCAGGGAATACCGTATACAATATTTTGCAGAGTTCGTTAATCAGACCAACAACGAAACATTTTTGTTGTTGTGGCCTTGTTGATCTTGTGACCAGATTATAGCAATGGATTTGTTAGGCACAGGATTTTTTGTTATACTATTTGCTATATACAATGGAGTTTTTTACCTGTTGGCATCTCATTTCTGAAAGCTATCACTGTCATTTTCTAGTGTCTCTTTGTCAATTATGAGACTATTATGGGATGATTCACACCCTCCCTCTGTTAAGCATCTTTCATTCTCTGTATTTTTACAGTCTACATTCTAACACCTTGGGGCAGTTATTTACATTTGACTTTTCCAAATCTCTGTAATAATTTTTTTCTCAGGTAAAAATGGACATCATCTCTCATGTTGGCTCCTCCTGTTTTATGCTGAGCCAGAATTCCTATAGAGCCTACATCTGAGGCTCTTAGGGAAGGGGATGTTATGTATCATGGCTACTGGCTATATGTAAAATCTTTCCAAGAAATCAGTTGAGGCTTTTCCAGCACTTTCACTTCCAGGAATGTCAAAAGCAGTTAGCATCAGAGTATCTGATGAACAACTTAATCAGAATTTTAGCACAGACGTGTTATCTATTCACACATTCAGCCTGGGCAAAACATATTAAATATATTAGTCGGGGGCTTGCCAGTTATTAACCTTGGTTACAGCTATTATAATGATCAGAGAAACGCTTTCATTTAAAGTTTCCCTGTTCAGAAGTCACAATTCCCTTTAAGCGGTGTAACCATTGAAACCAGTGCTATTGCTTTCAACTTTTTTCTCGTGTCTCAGTAATTCACTTTCTTATGTAGTCTTGAAACGTTAACACTTGAGAGAATGCATGAAAAGTTATAATTGGGCCCTTTCACGTATTTTAAATATTCAAAAGCCTTGGCAGAAATAATGTGATTTTTCTTTACTTTTTGTTATACACATCTTTATTAATTATTTTAATGAATATTTATTTAAAAGGTAATTTTTGCTGGGTATTGCTCTATGTCTAAGAAGGGGGTGGAGAAAAATAAAACCAGTTATTACTTAGTGAGCATAGGATTTGGTAGGTAAACTATTTTAAAATATTTAACTTTCACGGAAAAAAAAGGACAGCAAGAAAAAGGGTCTTGATGGGCTCTGTGTTTTTCTATCACATGGTGGATTACAATTATACAAACAAGAAGGTAGGGACTAAAAACAATGTCTGCATCAAGACATGAGATTCACTGAACGATTAAATGAAATATAGCTAAAAAGTCTTATTTGCTCTGCTTTACAAAGCTATCAAGCATTACAGAATATGTTGCCAGAGCAATCTCTAAAGGTATTACACGTTCAGTGCAGGGTATGTATTTAAAACAGAATTATTTTAGGAATTCCAAAATAACTCATCCCGTAATAGCAACAGAGCAATGAGCATAAGATTGGTTTCTTCCATTTGTCTTTCGTGTATGTGTGTTGTATGCGTGTGCATATATGTGTACGTGTGTGCATTACCTCCTTATATCTGGTTTTATTGGCTAAAATTCTTCTTTGTTATTCTTGCCAATTATTTTAGCTCCAACAGACTGGCTTTTTTCCTACAAATATGAATTTAGCTTCTGAGTTAAAGCCATGAGACACTCTCTTAAATATGTACCCCATGACCTTCCCTTTGGATTATTTTTTCAACTTGGCCTCAAAAACGCAATACAGAGCCAATCTTACTCTATTTAGCCATGACTACTATTGTCTCCTTGATTTCTGAGGAAGTATCATCCTCGGTCATTTTTTCCATCTAAGAAACTAAGACCTTCACCCAGAATAATTTCTCAGTTTGGTCATTATTATTATTATTATTTTTTACAGAGACCATAAAGAGAAGGCCCTTGACTCTGAAGGCACACCCAACCAGAGTCATCTAATTTCACATTCAAATAATGTCCAGCTAGATTTTCTTTCACATTTGAATGAAACTTCCATTAACTGCAAAGAGAACTAAACATGTGAAATAATCTGTGACGGGAAATCTATTTTGGGTTTGAAAATTATGCTGATTCACTGGTATTCTGAAGGAATATCTAAGATGAATACAGAAATTTTGGTATATTTTTCAATATAATAATTTTAATGACCTCTAATTCAACAGCACCAACACAATAACTACAAGCCTCTTTAAAACATAAAGTCTGTCTGCTTGAGCTTAGCAGAGCCATTCATTAGCAAATAAAATCTGCTTGTTTTCTCTGCTTTTCTTCCTGTAAAATAATTCCGTGTCTACGTTTTCCATTTTTAGTGATACCACTCAGAAATAGGGGTGTATGTGTACAATTACCCTTACAGTCCATTACTCTGAACTGAAAATGCCCATCAAAATTGGTTAACCCCATAGCCACTGAAAATGAAAAAGTTTTCTAGATGTAGGCACCAAAATTGGGAATCTAAGTTTGCAGAGTCAACATTTTTAGAATTTTATACTAAACAAATCAAATTCAACAATTTGTGAATTAACTGAAATATACAAATAAGCTAATGTTGTAGTTAGAAGTTAGAATTTATTTGTGTCTACTCGTTTTGCAAGGGGTGACATACATGATGGCTACTGGCTATATGCAAAACCCATAATGATCATTTTCTTCTATATTGGATATGATAGCGCTCATGTTCATTTTAAATATATTTCCTTTTATAATTGAGTCAATCCCACCTCCTTAAAGAGCTGTAATGTTTAAACCAGTGCCCTTGCATTTAATTCTATTAAATTCATAAGTCTCTGTGATAATAACCCCAGAAGTTAAATTATACGAACTTGCTGATACACAGATCTGACATAACTCAAACATTTTACATGCTACAAATGTTTGCTGGGAGAACATTCATCACTCTGAAATGATCGATGAATTCATCTACATTTTAACATCCTTTCTGTACTAGAATATGGTCTTGAGCTGTGAAGTCGTATCACTGAAAATTAGATCTTAAACTGTCATACTCTAAAATCAGAGAAACTGAAGAAACCTGCAAATGAGTAAGGTCGCAGTTGACAACTAATGTCCTGAACATCTGAGGCATGTTAACATAAACCAAGACCCCACACATAGTATGAAATCAAAACATGTATCAGAACCGATTTTAATTCACCTGGATGATTTAAACTAACTTTCCATTAAATAATGGTATGGAAGCCCAGTGACTAGAATCGTGAACCCAGGAAATCCTTGCTGTTGGATCCTATTTCTTATGACACTTGTTCATTTGGGGAAAAATGTGTTAATTTTCTCTACCTCAATTTAGCTGTCAGTAAACTTATATGGCCTATCTAAAAAAACAAAAACCAAAAACCAAAAAACAATGGTCATTTCTCAATTTATTGACTAATTATCTTATTTTTCTAAAGAGATTTGGGATACCTGAAAATATAATGTTAAAAGCTGGGTTCTTCAGAGCAGGTATTTACTCAAAAGTGTCTCCCAGTGGATTGTTTACTAGGTGCAATAAAATAAAATAAATTTTAAAAAGCAAGAACTACACAGTGGAAAATCAGTCAACATCTTGAATGGATCATCAAAATTAACATCTGTGAGGGGAGAAGAAACTTGCTAAGTTTAAGCTAAGTAAAAATAGTTCAATAGAGAAGGAAAATATGCCCCCTTAGTTCAGATTCAAAGTCTGCCTGGGGCCCTGGGATCAGTAACACACACTGCCTCATTCCCATGGCATCAAGCGGACTCTCAGAGAGACCTGCTTCCTGGTCTTGCATCTAGTTTGCTGTGATAGTCCCAGGACCATAATACACAGCAGTGAAATCACTCCGAAAAGCCCTCTCTAGAAATATCTGAATGAAAAAGGTTTACTTGTCAAAGGATTTCTACTTGTCTACACATGTTAGCTATCCCAACAACAACCCAAGCAGCACCGTGTACTCTGGAAATGAAGAACTAGTGTTGAAGAACAGGAAACAATTAGGCAGGGAAAAATGCTGCTACCAAGTTCTGGAATATTCCAAAAGCAGAAGAAAATGCTTTGGGCTCCGCTTTGAGTCTTTATTATCTTGTTTCTAATATCTGTTATTACTCCTCTATTAAGATAGTTACCAGGACATTAATAACATTTTTACATTTAAGGCTCTTGTTTTCCTATAGCAAATGTTTCTTTATTTCAAGCAGTTTTGAAATACGTATTACAAATGGCTTTATACTATTAAGTTTTGAGGAACTCTCAAAAGCTTGTGTCCTACTCATTATTCTTAGTAAAGGAAAACCAAAGCTATGAACAAAGTTCTCTATACACAATGAGTAATAATTTCCTTACAGTTCTAGAAAGACTTAAGTTATATCATGGACAAAAGTAAATATGTTATGAAATAATGGCTAATTATGAGTCTCTGTGCCACAGATGGTTTCTCACTGCCACTTGAGCCTACATCAAGTCTGTCCCCCATGGCAACAAGGAAAAAAGGGAGGGGGAAGGGTGCAAGAATCCTGAGATTAATCATGGAAAGCAAATTGCTATCTCTGTAGCAATAACAATGTGGAGGTATTGTTTCCTTATTTAATGACCAAAGGGGGTAAGAAATGGTAAAAGTGTAAAACTGAATTTAAAAGACATCGAGGAGAAAAAAAATAAAAGAAATCGAGGGATGTAGAAGCAGAAATGCAAAAGAAGATAGAAAAAAAGAAAAGGAAATAGAATAAGCAATCTCTCTGAAGGATCAGCACTTTTTTTCATCTCAAGAAACAAGCCTTTATAAATGTAAAGGCAATTTGTTTACAAGAAGGGAAAAAGGTCAGCTTCAGAAATTTCAGATATAAGACAGAAGTGCCTATAAATTCATGGTTTCTGACTTCATTGCGGGGGGGCAGTTCTCAGTGCTATTCAGCAATCATTTTTCTTAGTCGTCTATCAGTGGTTTTCAACCCAGGCTACACATTAGCATCAGCTGGGGAGCTCTGGAAAATACTACTGCACAGACTCCACCCTCAGGTATTTTGATATTATTGGTTCGTGTTTAGCACAGAGAATGGAATTTTCTTAAAGGTCCTCAGGTGATTCTAATAGGTAACTAAGCTTTGTGAACTATCATCTGACTAGGGGGTCAAGAAACTTTTTTTGGTAATGCACAAGACAGTAAATAATTTAGGCTTTGTGGGCCACAAGGGCTCTTGTTGCAACTATTCAACTCTGCTGTTGTATCGCAATGGCAGCCATAGACTTTTGAATGGGTGTTACTGTGTCCCAATAAAACTGTATTTACAAAAAGAGGTGGTAGGCTGGATTTGGCCCATGGGTCACAGTTTATCCACCCCTGGTCATTAGCCTGTTTCCTCTCCCCTTTCCTAAAACAGCTGTTCCAAACCTTCACCTATGTCCTCCCTATGCCCGATTTTTGGCAGATGACTCTCTTTCCTGTTTCAGTGGGAAAATACAGGTCATCCGGCTGGAAATTCTTCAACTTCCTTGTCCATCACCTGCAGACTTAGTACACCTACGTCTGCATCTGTCCTCATCTCTTCGCCTCCTGTTATAGAAACAGCATCTCTTCAAGGTGAATCTAATCCTCTCACTTCTACTCAGTTCCATCACTCTCTCTGACTCCTTTGGGACCCTACTCCACAAAGGGTCCCATCTCCTATGTCCTTAGCACCTCCCTTGGTACGAGCTCTTGCCCTTCAGCTAACAAACATATTCAAGAGTTTTAACCAAAGAACCCTCAAAGCCTTCTTCAATCCCATGTCCTCCTCTAAATACTCACCCATGTCTCCCTTTCCCTTAGAAAGTCTACACCTCCTGCCTCTACCCCCTCTCTTCCCATTCATTCCTCAAGTCACTGCAGTCTGGCTTCTGTCCCCACTGCTCCACAGACAGTGCTCTTGCCAAGACTGCCGAAGACCTTCATAACGGTGTATTCCTAGTTCGTGTTTTACTTGTTTTCTCTGAAGCTTCTGACATTGTTGACTCTTCTGAAAACTCTGTCCCCACTTGGTTTTTGCAATGCTATGATATCCGCCACAATTCGTTCTTTTGCTGCTGGCCGCTTCCATATGCTAGTATTGCCTAATACTATCCGACAAACTCGCTTTTCTCCTTACGCTATGTATTCCTCAACTCCTCTGGTGGCATCAACCGCCACCTACATGTGGTAACTCCCGCATTTTATCTCTAGCTCACATCTCTTCCTCAAGCCCTAGGTTCATATTTTCAAACATCTATGTCAAGCTGTACTCAGGTATCTTTTTTTTGCCCCCCTAATCTGTAGTTTTTCCTTTATTCTCCATCTTGGTTAATGGCTCAACATCAACTCAACTGCCAAAGGTAAAATTCGCACTCTCCCTCAGGGACCCTAATAACCACTGCTGTGCAAATTTTTAAAAAATGTCTACCTGAGGATACTTTATTTCCATCTGTGCAGTAAATGGCAACTATACATGTTCAACCATACATGGTGCTCCTACTCTCCCTCCAAATCCAATCAGCCACCAAATCCTCACGATTCTACCTCTGAAATACCTCGCAAATCCATCTCCATTTAGCCATTGCCACTGCAAACGTTGTAAGGCAGACCTTAGTCAGCCCTCACCAAGATAATTTTCAATAACCTCCTAACAGATTTTTTTACTTGCCCATATCAGTAGCCTCTACTTCCTTTTCTTATTTTTGCTTCCTCCCTAAGGTCTTTGTCCAATCTCATTTTCTCTTTGTTAACAAAACCGCATACAGTATTTCAGTAGCAGAAGTGCCACGGTTTTATGTAAGGGAAGAACGGTCCTTTCCCTTTGGTGACCCTCTCTTCTTGATGAAGCAAGGTATCTCATTTAGCTTTTTGGTCTTGTGTTGCTGAAGCCACTAAGACAGACAATATCCTGAGAGAGTCTGAGTACTATATTTTTATTTTTTTATTTTATTTTATTTTATTTTATTTTATTTTGCGGTACGCGGGCCTCTCACTGTTGGGGTCTCTCCCGTTGCGGAGCACAGGCTCCGGACGCGCAGGCCCAGCGGCCATGGCTCAAGGGCCCAGCCGCTCCGCGGCACGTGGGATCTTCCCGGACCGGGGCACGAACCCATGTCCCCCGCATTGGCAGGCGGACTCTCAACCACTGCGCCACCAGGGAAGCCCAATATTTTTACAAAGATGATAGTAAATGGAGTACCCACTGAGGATAGTGATCAATGTGGTAATGGGACCCCAAACCACAATCAGTAAGAAGTAATGAGAAGAACTGGGTAATATATCCTGGAGAAGATTCTGATTCTTTCCTGGAGCAGAGTAATTTGGGTATTTCTTCCTCTATGAACTCTGGAATTATCAATCAGACATCTCTCCTCCTTAAAGAAAACCTAGTTTCTTTTCCTTAATAGGAAACACTTACTTAAGGTTTCCCTTCCTTAATAGGAAACACTTACTTAAGGTTTCCCTTCCTTAATAGGAAATGCATACAAAGTGATCCACATTTTGCTGTATATTGGCCTGCCCACCAAAGAAAGGAAGCCCATCCATCTACAATGCTGATTCCCCTGGAAAGCCTTCCTTAGAAATGAGCTCACGTTGACATCTACCATCTGCTAGAATAACGGTCAACTTGAATGGTAGGCTATGAGTTTTTGACATCAATTCCCTACATGTAATACTGCATGCCCTAATTTTCTGGAGTGGGAGCACGTGACATACTGCCTAACTTACATGACATTTTCTCATTTTAACTTACATATTATTTGCAGACTGTTTTAAAAAATTTACTGTTGCCAGATTTTTCAAAAAAATCAACCTTTCTCATCAGGGCACCACAATGGTGACCACAGCTCAGTGAAATTCTGGATGCTTTACCAGTAATGATTTCCTATGCCATCTGGTATTTACCTTCTCAAAAGTATGCCCTGTATATTCCATTTCCTTCCCATACCTGCATAGTAGTTGCAGAAAGCAGGCATTTATTTTATGAAAAACCTACCTTTGCATCTGGTCCTGATGAGGTAGCCTGTTGATCTAAATGAGGTTAATTAAAATCCTTTGTTACTAAATTATCTTAACGCACAAATCTGAAAGACAAATCCCCTTTCCTATCGTTTATAATAATGGCCATGTATTAATAAAGTGACAGATGTCATGAAGTTTGCAATAAACTCAAATCCTGCATTTGTAAAAAGAACAAAACCCCTGCATTTATTAAACAACAAGACAGCTGAAATGGCCTGATAGGAATGCTGATCGTGATCAGGATTTGAAGATTACGCTTCCAATCTTTTATTGTGGAATCTGAAATGCACTACCCAGGTTTTTGCCAAATGAATAGGCCCTTTGGTCTCACTCTTCTCCCGCCCCTCCTTCCCATCTTGGTCTCTGAAAAACAGAGTTATGACATGGTTTCACCGGGTCTGAGAGTCTACATACCTGGCTTTGAAATAAATTTAAGGAACAGGCCAGGGCAAGAGTGTTTAAAGGTAACCACTTTTGCAGTTTGAGGAATAGATTTCTCTAGTCATGGTAACAGCCTACTTCAAGGCTATCTAGAAGGAAGTTTGAGAAGCAATTCTCTCCATTTTTAACATCTTATCCTTTTCTTGGAGTATATGAAGTTCAAAACAAAGATTAAAAGATATTCATATATTAAGTGGTCTCCTGTACTCTGTATCTAGATCTACTGCTAAGAATAAAATCCTAACCCTGGTACTGTACCATTGCTGCCTATGTTTAAGTGTAAAAATTGTAAAAGTTTAATGTGGCCCCAGGTTCCTAGCTGAACTGTTGTCTACATTGCTTACAAATTTCTTGGAAAAAGTTTCATTTTGTACTCTGTACATTATAAACTTTTAAGAAAAGGCAAGCAGGAATTTGTAAGGAGAGACTGAACTGCGCTTGATGGAAAAACAGAATTTAAAGCAGAGACAGCAAATGTGACCTAACTGAACTGAAGATAAGATACAGAAACACTTCTAAAACTGTTCTTTATGTCCTAGAGTTGATTTGAGGATGAGGTTTCATTCATTTCTTTAGGAGTAAACATGGATAAATATATGTTGAACTGAGTTATAGAAATGGCTTTGCTTCCCACAGCTGCAAAGCACTACAGCAAGATAGACCATTATATCATATGCTACACAAAATAACAACCCATATGCCAATGTATGCAAAAATGTGTAGTGAATCTTTGAATTTTACACCCAAAATGCTAGCTTCAAATGATTAATTAGTAATAGATATAATTTTCACTGGAAATTAATGTCCTTTCAAAGAAGATATTTCCATCCAGACCACTCTTCCTCAAACCACACAAATCTGCAATGATAACACACATGCAGCCTATTTCACTTCGTATCAGGTGAAAACTAGAATAATCAAAACATGAACACGGTGAAAGGCTTACCGAGGTGTACAGGTATCCCTCGCTGTTCATTGCCAAATACAACTTGGTCTGAACTCCTTGAATAGCCACCACTCGAAGACCCACAGGGATGAGGTTAAACAGAGCTGCAACCGAAAAGAATGTGAAAACAAGGTTATGATTTCGAATTCCATAGCTTTTCAGTGTTTCCAGCAGGACTGTCTGGTCTTCCAAAAGTAATGTGTGCTTGGTAGTAATATTCATATATATATATATTTATAACTCCAGATAGATAGGGCCTCTTCTACCTTTCAGTATTTTTTTTTTTTTTTTTTTTTTGTGGCACC
>NW_006779031.1:2013508-2021516 GCF_000442215.2 Lipotes vexillifer | reverse complement strand
TTGCGGAGCACAGGCTCCGGACGCGCAGGCTCAGCGGCCATGGCTCACGGGCCCAGCCGCTCCGCGGCATGTGGGATCCTCCTGGACCGGGGCACGCACCCGGATCCCCTGCATCGGCAGGCGGACTCTCAACCACTGTGCCACCAGGGAAGCCCCCTTTCAGTATTCTTGATTCATGGTTGCAGTCATATAACGGGGACTATAGCTACATATTTTTAAACACCCCGGAGAAAATGGAAGACAATTCCATGGTTTGTATAGTGTTGGAGGTGGGAAATCTTGATGCTTCTGTAAAGATCCAGTTCCAGGAATTGGTCTACATATTAAATAGCTTTATTTTCAACCAGCCACGGTTTTAAACTGCTCCCTTAGACAACTGCTGAAATTCACAGACACAGATATGATCTATCAGCTGGGGAGAGATTCCTAGAATCTTAGAAAAGACACTAGTCCAACTCCTTCACCTAAAGTATCTGTATTATTTCCGACGCAAGCACATAAAAAGAGTTCCAGGCCTTGAAAAAAAAAAAGGAGTCTTACGTTCCCACAGTAGTATTTCTTAAAGAACATTTTCTAAGATTGGGTTGAGACAGGTTGTCTTTCAGTCTCTGGGAGCAAAGGTTATAGGAATAAAAACAATGAACTTGAGAGGTTTATTTATTTCATTTTTTTTCCTAAATAGTTGTAAGTGGGCAGCTGGCTGGTGCCCAGGAGGCCTTCATTTCTCCATTTGAAGGTTTGATTGCGTGAAACTTACACCCCGGCTCTCCTCACAATCACACACCACTCACTGGATGAAACCAGTGGGCGTCTTCCCCCTACCAGCTGTCTACTCCCTCCTACACCAGGAATAAAAATAAAACAGTACATTTTTAAAACGTAGTGCTTGCCACACACATCTTTTGAAAATAGCCTGTGCACCTTTCTCTCAAGAGTCCTAGACCAATGTTGACGATGTTTGCCTTGGTGTGTAAGTTTATGGAGGATGATAAATTGGTCTGCTATCATTCCTGTGAACGAGAACGTAAAGCAGTCACCCCGTGGGTAAGAATAGTTTCTCTCAGATCTCTTATCTTGGTGTATGTATATTCTACTACAGTAGGTGGGGTTACAGAGATGAGAAATATTAATGAAGAACTCACTATTCCTTGGCGAGCCTACAATGTACCTTTCCCTTAAAGTCAGCGTGTCACCAGAGAGGAGCTAGGACATTGTACGGTTCAAAATACAAGTGTTCCTACCACATGCCGCTGATGGCATTTCATTCAATACTCATCATATTTGAAGCTGTGCCCTTCTGTTATGTGAGGTGAAGGAAAGTAACTGCACAGATTGCGAGCCAGGATCTAATGCTATATTTGACCATGCAGTGCCCAGGAATGAAGTCTGATGTCATTGAGCATGTCACCTATACGTTCTATCTCTTTCTGTTGATGGTACCTTGCTCACGGCAGGTGCTCAACACACATTTGTGGACTGCTAGCAATCTGTATGGTGAAACCATGATAATATTACATTTTTGGAATGTAATAGATCACAATCCCATTATATAAAAGCTCATAGTTTTAAATTCTGATATCTAAAAAAACCAAATGAAACCAAACAAAAACCTCCATATGGGTTTGGCTTAAAAGCCATACCACTAGACAACTAGAACACCAGAGTATGTCTGAATCCTAGTTTAGTCAAACTAATAGACGATAATAGATGATAGATGACAGGTAATAAAGGGCGCTCAGAACTGTTTCTAGAACTTCAATTTTTACAATATTCTGAACCTTCTTAGTTCTCTGAATGCAGGTGGTAACGAGCAAAAAACAGAGAGAGAGAGAGAGAGAGAGAGAGAAATATTTGATTTTCACCGTGTGCCCCAACTCCTCTCTGATGTGGGTTTTAATGGGCAATAAAATGCTTAAGTCCCAAACATCAGATGATAGCAGTAGGAGGAAGAGAAGCAAAGAACATCAGTAACCCATGTCCGGCATTATGTATTTATTCCTGAATAATGGTATGAACTCTATAGTGGTCATGGATTTTTCACTATGTACCATAAATTTCTGTGAAGTCTGATTCAAAAACAAAAAATACCACTCTAAAATAAAAAACTGAAGAGAGCAGCAAAAGTGGAGAGTGACGGGTGATACCAGTCCAATCTTTTTTCTTTCGACATTCAAGATAGATCATAAAACAGGTTTGTTTCAAGTCTGTCTAAAGGGACAGTATTTCCAGATAAAAAGGCAAAGAAATTACATCAAGGGTGAGTTTGCACAGGCTCAATATTCTCCAATATGCCTTTGCTTCTCTAAATCTGGAGTACTTCATGGACTTAAGATGTTATTTTGATTAGGATGAAAATATGCTAAACATGAAAAGAAAACAATTGATTTTATTTGTGTATCTAAAACACATTCATTAAACACCTAATATCTCTTTTTCCATTTCTGCCAGAAGTTTGAAGATTTTAATAAATAAAAGGGCCTTCGTTTCTTGTTTTCTGTTGTGTCTACGTACAAACAAACTCCTACCTCGAAGGGACCATTTTTCTCAGAGATGTGCACACAGCTGGCACTCAGTGTTTGCCGAATACGAAAGTGAGGCCATCCTTTTTTATCAGTTGGGTTAGGATCAATTTCTCAAAGGGAGTAATTTAAAAAGTATATATTAATGTAGATTGGAAAGAGTTGACCCATTGAACTGGTAACACTACTGGAGTTTTGAAAGGAAAGCTGCCTATTCTAACATCGCCCTCATTGAACCCATGGCAGATATAATAAAACCACTCCCTTGAAATGTCTATCATCTTTTCCCTTTCGGGGGGCAACAGATAATTTACAATGGTTGACTTGCGCATGATGAGAGTTTATTGGACTAACATTTATCATTGTAATAAAGCTACCTAAGGTTAGCTTGAATGCATAACATCAAACATATGTTTTTAGAAACAGATGTATCTGGGTAAACGTGAACTGATTTGTTTTACCATGATCTGGCTTACCGTGTCAGAATTAAAATATCAGAAAATCAACCACGTTGAATTAAGCGAGAAAAAAATGAAAAAAATCCTAAAAATTAATAAAAATAAGAAAAATATAAACGTAATGCCAGGAATGCATATTAAGGAAATAGTATAAAGATGAAAAAGTGATAGTTGGGAAAAAAAAAAAAAAACTTGTATTTTTGTTCCACTCATTTAAAATAATTAATTAAATAATGAATGCCAAGAAAATTGCTTGGCTTAGGGGAAAAAAAAAAGAAGCCATCTGCATGGCTAAACTTCCATTTTAATGATGATCATTTTAATGATCACTTTAACCATTAAACATTCTTGTTTCATGATGACTTATACACCCTACAATGTACTTAAGTGGGAAGAAAAGCTAGCTCTCTGGCCCCTGGCTATACTTGGCAGCATGGGTAGAGTGAAGCCCCACAGACCTGCTATTTATTTCGAGATACTCTTCTTTTGTATGCTTCATGTGATGGTAATACCGTCAGCTGACTCACCTCTCATTATTTCATTGTGCCTAAACACAGGTTCTGTCTCTTTAAAGGCCTGACAATATCATTAGTATACAGAAATGCCATGCATATCAGTCAGTTATAAGACAACCAAAAGGCACAAGCTATGCATATGCAAGAACTGAAAAGTAAAACCTACTACCTGATTCCATAGTTAAGAAATGGAGCCTTGATTTACATACATATATGTGTGTGTGTGTCTGTGTGTATATATCTATGTGTGTGTGATATCCTAAAATGACTACATATACAGTGTGATCTTGATGCGTGTGCCATACTGCTGTTTATAAACAAATGAATTGTCTGGGTTTTCTGTTTTCCCTTTTCAGGAAACGCATGTGAACACTGGACCAAAAATAAGTTTTTCACTGATTTCCATCTGCAAAAAAAGTTAAAAGTAGATGGGGGAAAACCTGACCGGGTGGGGCTCATTCGCAGCTGATCGTGAACTTCCTTCCAATAATGCCCAATGAATCTGTTTTGCTGAGGCACTTTGGAAAATGGAGCAGCTTACATCCCCTAATTTCTTTCCCAAACACCGATTTAAACATACAATTTATGGGAATGTTTTATTACTGGTCATAATGGACTCATGTCTGTTACAGGAGTGCAGTAAAACCCTCTAGTTACCCTTGACTCATTGTTTTCAAATAGAAGAAAGAGTATGCATGAAAGAACATCTAGCATACGCATTGTAGAACTTCAGTATCACAAGAGTAACGCTGCATTTTGCAAAACAGTGCAAAAAAACTAGTAAACCATTTAAGTATGGAACTTTTTCACCCCAGGTACCAACAGAGCTTTCTTTAAGGGTAGTTAAAGGTGACTTCCTCTTGAGGTCTTGCATTGGCCATCAATCAGCCCAGGAAGCTTTCTTAAAGGATGTGAAACTCTTTTAACACTCAACATTGGAACCCTTGTCTATGGCTTTGTTGTCTCTAGCCCCACATCTCTGAAAATGCTGCAGAGGGCTTGTTAGCATTCAGATGGGCTTTCTCCTTGGCAATGGGACTATTTCTGGGAAAATAACAAAGCCTGAGGGAAATGCAATAGAAATTAGGGAGAATCGGGAAGGAGTGGTGAGAGCTAGGTGGTGTAGCCTCATGGAACACTGAATAGCTCTGCAGCAATCTGCTAATTGCAAAACCCCACCAATTATTACCATTGAAGAGGGCGTTACTATTTGTGAGTTTATGTTTTGATGACTCCAAATAAATAAAGCATATGTAACAAAAGGTTATATAATATCTTGGAATCACTATCCTTCAGTAATTGGAAATAAAATTGACTTTCTTTCTGATGTGTTTCTCTTTTAGGTTCACCATGATGGTCTCCAATTCGGTCCTAAGACCACGGTTAAAAATAAAGCACTCAAAGAAATGTCTTTACCCACCTGTGGAGGTATCTCAGTGTTAAAATCCCAATTAGTCTGAGAGTTATCAGTGTCTGTGGAGGTGGGGGGAGCAGAAGTGAAAGCTTGTAATGATGAATTCTCCTGACATGAAACCTCTCCTCTCTCTTGGGATGAGACCGGTTCTTAAGAGTAGAGATAACCGTGCTATTTCAGGATCAGTGTGTGGGTGAGTAAATTTTCTGTGGGAAAAAAGTAATAAAATCCAAAGGACAGCCATAAATCTATCCAGATTACCATGGAGATGACATTTGGATTGTTCTTTAGAATGGTGTCAACATTATTTGCTACAGTTCACTATTCTAGATATTTTCATGTTCCCCTTCCTTTAGGTTAACCTGCTGAAACAGGATTATATAGTGTTGACTCTATTTTGGATTTGCTTTGGGATTTAGCAAGGGTTGTTAATTTAAAAAAAAAAAAAAGAAAGAAAACAATGTCAACAACATGCTGGGATATACTATTATTTATTTTGCAGTCACTTACTGTAAGTGCTGTCCTCATCTTTGGTGCCATCAATGGTTCCATCTGCCTGCAGCTGCAAGTGGTAACCTTGTCGGCTGTAGAGTTTGGTAACTATACCCTTAAGCTGAGGCTCTGCAAGGAGAAGGATGGTTTGGGTCAATTGATAAGTTGTACATATACAGTTGAAAAGACTCAGATTTCAGAACTCCCATTTTATTTAAGAATTTTAGTGGAAAAGGTCAGATGACACTTTTAAAGAGTCCCCTGAAAGAAAGAAAACAAACCAACAAACTCCAAGCTTCAGAACCAATCTTCGAACTGAAGAAACATTTGATTTCCACCTGGTAACGCTGGTAAAGCCTTAAAGCTACTGACAGCAGAGACAGTTTCTGATAGCGTGTCCTTTGGCTTACAGAGTGGCACTCTATCTCATCGAGCATTCGAAATGGGTTGGCAAATGGCATGTTCTGCCTTTTAACAACGTGCTACTTCTCATGTGGAAGGAAAAGGAGAAAAATACTAAGATGATTTAGAGTGGTTTACCAAGCAGGGAGCAGAAACACACTAGCAAAGATTTCCCTCAGAAATACCACAATTAGAATAAAGAACTCCCTCCATTCTAAGAAGGTTGAAAACGCATAAATAACCCGGAACCCCATCAAAGGACTTCTATTTAGAAAATTGAGCCGCGATACAAAAAAAGGGGGAGGGGAGAATAAAACAACCATTATCATACCCTATCGTATTAATTATCCTCAGGGAAAATGGGTGCAAAGAGCAGGGGTTTTGTTGGTGGGGAGGAAAGAAAATTAGTTCATATTTATTTTCAAATTTCGTATCAAATATAATTATCCAAAATATGTGTTCTCAAAATGATTTTCAATTATGAATCACCATAGATTAATGAAGTGCCTCATTTATCAATAACAGCCATGTTATCCAAAATTTGCTTTTACTGAATACAGACACCTGCACGGAAATGATATTTACGTGATTATTCAGGCCACAGAATCATGCTTCGCCACCGCTTAAACCTGTTTAAAAACAAGCCTAATTTACAGCTAATGCCTTAAAAACTTCGAGCAAGCAGAAAATGTGTGCCTGCATTTCTATTCCAGGATGTGTAGAACACACAAACAGCGAAATAACAGATTGTTGAATAAGTCTGAAATTCTGTGATATTTATCTAGTAAAAGGAAGGAAACAGCTTAAAGGATACATTTGGTTAAGATCAGTCAAATAAGCTGCCTCTACGCCTGAAGGTCTACCTTGACGCAACCCGACACCTCTTAGCTGTGTGAATTTCCCCTGGCACCGGAATACCGCGCTACTCTTCTCACTGAATAGGCTCAAAAGGACCCACGATCTGGCTCTGAGTTTAAACTCTCTTGAATCCTGCATTTTAGTAGCAAGTAACCACAGTTTGACTAGTCTCAACCAGATCACTAAGCTCTTTGCCACAGGTTCCAGGAATCCACCCCCTTCTCTCCAGCAAATATTTCAAAGCTGCACCACAAGTCTGTCCCGATAAGCTTAAAAGTGATCGAAGAAACAGAATGCCTAGATAGCGGAAGCCCACGGCCCTTGGGGGTGGAAGCTGGAGGGGAAGGGTCAGAGCTTCGGGGGTGAAGGCAAGGGAGGGATTCCCGGGGTTTCCTGGGCTGGGGGGTGGGCAGGGGTCTGCCCAGCTCCGCGCCTGCAATTAACACGCCACTCACGCGATAGCCACGTCTGGGTCACGCCTGCCCAGAGCCCACGGGCTTGCACACATGTGGCCTGTCTGAAGCTGACTGCGCGCCCGCTGGACAGGGTATGCCCCCAGGCTCTGCGCCTGTCCCACGGCAGTTGCAATGCAGCAAGCCTGTTACTGTTACGAAGGAGGCGAGAAAGCGATCGCTTCCCACGCACGCACACCGGCTAGGTGGCCACATCCGCACTAGATGGGCCGCCGACAAACTCACCTCCGCTTCCATCCACGCCCCCCAGCCCCCTCCACACCCGTAAAGTACGGGGGCGGGGTGAAAAAGCCAGCCAAGAGCCCCTTCCAACCTGGTCTCCTTCTGCGCCTCTTCTTGGAGCCGAAGAGTTTGACCCGGGAAAAGACGTTTAACTTGTTCTTGTCGCAGCTGGTCTTGCCTTTGCTGGGGCTACTGACACACTTGCAGGCGTTCGATTTCTCACGCTCCCGGGCTTGTCGCTTCTGCCGGATGAGCGAGCTGGCGATAGCCGCCGCCATGGCCACGACGCCCACCACCACCACTTCTTTCCGGGCCCCTCTCCGGGTTCGCCTCCTCCCCCCGCTCCTCCGCCGCTCGTCCGCTCGGTCTCGCGCCTCCGCCGCCTTCGTCTCCGGAGCCGGCGCTCGCCCGGGCTTCTCCGCGCTCGGGCTTCAGCCGAGGAGGGGGCTCAGCATGCCGGCCGAGCTCCTCCGGCGGTGGTCCGGATCCCGCGCGGGCTGCCGGCTGCCTGGGTCCGAGCCGACGCCACAGCCCCGGGCCGGGATCGCGGGCGAGACTGCCAGGCGGCGGCAGAGCTGCGCGAGGGCGTGCGCTCGGCCCCTGCGCCCCGAGGACACTGTGCGAGTCCAAGTGGCTCGGGTCGGAGTTTGGCGGC
>NW_006779031.1:2003316-2013149 GCF_000442215.2 Lipotes vexillifer | reverse complement strand
CCCCGGCGGGCCGCTCGGGCTAACACCTGTAGGGGCTCAATCTCCCAAACCCTTCTCCCCTCCTCTTCCCCGAAGGAGCTTAGGGAGGAAACAGTGATGGAGGAGGCACTGGGGTGAGGCAGTTGGGTTGGAGGAGCCGGGGGTTGCTTGGCGATGGGGGCGGCGGAGTGGGATGTTCCGTTAGTGTGTGACTCTTAGCTGGCCAGGTTACGCCCGGGCTGGAGCCCCCGCCCCAGGCTCGGACACACAACACCCACTCCCCTCCAAACACACACTCGCTGAGGTTTTTCGCATGGCGACACTTGTAGCCATTGAGGAAGGAGGCCGGGGCTCGCAGACTGCTTTAGCCCCCGCGGCCGCGGCAGCAGCAATAGCAGCAGCAGCAGCAGCAGCAGCAGCAGCAGCAGCAGCAGCAGCAGGCACTGCAGAGCTGCGCCCGCACACGCCACGCTGCCACCCGGCGGTTTTTGCCGACTTTTCATTTCAGGCCAATTTGTGCGGCCCGAACCCCGTTTTTCCTCTCCACAAAACAGAATGCGCCCCCTCATCATTCTGTTCGGCTTTGGGATCCAAACAAAGAGCTTGGGTGGTGTACCATAAGCAGTATCTGGGAAATGCAGAGCTGAGCCTCTTTATTTAAGCTCTGGCGCGTCTCCAATACCTTAACTTTCCCCACCCCCTCAAGCTCAGGCAGCCTGCCTCCCTTCAATTCAGGAATCAAGTCTGGCTTGTTGCTCACTTCGCTCAGTTCACAAGTTCTGTCCCTTCCCTGTTCTATATTTTAATCTGGAGAAGAAAGAAGGAATTTTGAGGTCAAATGTAACAAAAAGAATAGTCCGTCCACATCCCTCCCTTCAAACAGACATGACTGGTTTACTATGTTAACTTGATTTCTGATGCCAGAAAGGAGGCCCCCCAATAGTAAGTCTGCTCCAACGTGGAGCTACCACTGTGCTCTGTTTACTGGACCTCCGCCCCTTTGCAGATCTTTTCAGAATTGATACAGATGCAAAACCAAATGCCTACACTCTGGTCCTTTCCTGAGCTCTTTTGCCTGAACCTCAACTAAGAAACTGAAATCCTTCAGGCTTCTTAGCCCATCAGAGTTGAATCACTTGAACCTTCTGTAAATTTCATTGCTCCACCGGGGAGGCTGCTGCCACCTCCCTTCCACCTTTCCCCAACCTTGAAGAGTCTCTTGCCCTGTCAGAAGCACGATTATGTGTCTGCTAAAGTGGGCGGGGGTGAAAGTGCAGGGACTGAAATGGATACATACAGGAGAATGATGCCGAATGGTCTGAAATTCCCTGCAGGTTAGTCTACTGCTCCTTTGTGCTTTGCACTTTCCCAAAAGAAAAGGGAGGACAAGGTAGGAGAGTTTTAGCACCTCAAGTCGATCGAAGTATCTTCAGACCTGAGTTCACAGGGGAAAAACCCTGGTCTGCTCCCACGGAACTCTGAACACCTTAAAAATTGGGACTGGGGCTTGGTCACCACTATATTCCCATCTCCTGGCACAGTTCCTGTCACGTGATTTGTGCTCAATAAAAGTTTATTGAAAATAATTGACAAATGACTGATCGATACTGATTCTGAAGGGTAGGAAGATGTTCCCTGGCTCAGAGTGCATGTGATTTGAATTCCAAGTACCACGAAGGGAAATAGTCTCACCAAAAGAGGGGTCAAAAGGAGCTCTGACCAGGACCAAATATTTGGGGTGTGGGACGGACAGTTGAGAGATTCCTACTCACTGGCCATGTTTTTACCTCTGCTGAGTACCAACTCCAAGGGCCTTTTTCTTTTTTCTTTCTTTCCTCTTGCTTCTCTCTTAGGACCTTGAACCAAAGCAGGCATGACAAAGCTAAAGAAAGACAGAGTTCTGATTCGGGCAAGGGACAGAACTTGGGAAGAATGAGGGAGTGGTACTGAGAAAATGAGGAAGGGCTTTCCCAGGCTCTTTCCTCCGCTTCTCCACCGGGAGAGCACTCATTGTTTGCTTGTCCAAATGCCATTCACAAGGTATTTTCAGGTGTGTATTTGAGGTAGACAGGCAGGCACGAAGAAGACTTCAGGAATATATAATGAAGAGGAGGGGCGCGTCATTACAGAGTCACAAACACAAACATGTAAATACGCCAGCTCTGTCACCAACCCCTAGCCACCACCTCCGGCTTTTTTTTTTTTCTTTTTTTTAATACATTAGAGAATTAAACTCTATGCCATGAGCATGGAACCACTGGGTCAAAGCTGATAACCAAATGATTCTATGGGTGTTTATAGATATCTTTCTTGCTCTAACGTCTCTTGAAAAATGAGAGGTATGGGGGAACCAGACTCTGTGTCCCATGTCCCTGTCAGCCCACAAAATGTACTTCTGCCTATTTATATCCCCCCTTTATTCTTTCAACCCCACGGACAGGAAAACGAATGACGTGTGATGGGTGAGACTAGAGACAGGGGCAGCTAACTCTGTGGTGTGCCTGCCTACAGATCACATGTGTTCTCCTGTCTCGTTCAGTGAGAGAACTCACAGAGGCCTATCACTGGAGAGGGATCATGGTGGGCAGGGGGCGGCGGGGAGGGACTGAATGAAAGCCATTTTGACTTTGGGTCCAAACTGTATTGTACAATCACGTTAACCACTAATGAAGCAGATATTTTCATCCTTTCCTAACTCTCATGTGTATTTCTCAGGTGCTCTCAGAGAAGAGTGTGAATATAACTCTGAAACCCTCAAAGCAGATCTGTGCTAAAGCCCCATTCATCTTTTTTATTTCTAAAAGATTTTTTTGATGTGGACAATTTTTTTAAAGTCTTTACTGAATTTGTTACAATATTGCTTCTGTTTTATGGCCACGAGGCTTGTGGGATCCTAGCTCCCTGACCAGGGATTGAACCTGCACCCCCTGCATTGGAAGGCAAAGTCTTAACCACCGGACCGCCAGGGAAGTCCCAAAACCCCATTCATCTTGGGAAGGCAATAATGAAAGAAAGACTCGCAGGCCACCCTAGAGAAGCATATTTTGCCTTTCCTTTCTGTCTTACTGCCACCCCAGGCCAGCAGCGTGACATTTCAGTGGGAGGATGAATAAAGAACATTCCTTTGACACTTCCAAAGTGCCTTTTGCTCCTGTCTCGCTCTGTTCCTACCAGTTCCCCCTGTGCCCTTGTTAGGGAACTTCCTGGATCTCCTGCAGATCCAGAGGAGTTTCAGTTCTCCCTGCTTAACTCCAAGGCTCCCAACTCCTCTATGCTAGGTGGGCCTACTCGCTGCAGCTCCTCCCAGACCTTTGCTCCCCACTGCCCTATCCACCGAGCTCTCTCCTCCATCAGATTCAGGAAGAAAGCATCCTTGGCTCCTTTCTCCAAGTCAACTCACAAAGAGTTCTAGCCTGGGAGACAGGAGGCATACCTTTGAATCCTGTCTCTACCACTAACTGGCTGTGTGACCTTGGACATGTCATATCTCCTGTTGGGGCTTCATTTTTCCCACCTTTATTTATTTTTAAAAAATATTTATTGATTGATTTGGCTGGGCCAGATCCTAGTTGCGGCATGCGGGATCTCTCAGTTGCAGCATGCAGTCTCTTAGTTGTGGCATGTGGGATCTAGTCCCCGACCAGGGATCGAACACCCCCTGCATTGGGAGCATGGAGTCTTAACCACTGGCCCACCAGGGAAGTCCACGTTTTCCCATCTTTAAAATCATCCTTGAGACTTGATGAATGGCTTTCAAATCGTATCCTGCAGAGCCCTAAGAGTACACAGATGTAAGGTCCCTCACCCGTGTTTCAACCATAGCACTTCTTTCCTTTCTTTTATATATTGGGACTCATTGTGTGATTTCTTATGAAAAAGATAAAAATAAAAAGATTCCACTACTAAGAACAAAACATTTGAAGACCTCTGGATGAGATGTTCCGGAAAGTCTTCTGGGCCCTGGGAGTCTATGATTTTTCTGCCTGTTCCTCTTACCTCTTCACCTTGTCCTCCTCATACTTGCCCCCTGCCCTTTCTCTTCCCATCCCATCAGAATATAAACTCCACATGGGATCCCCAAGAAAAATATGAGTCTCTTCGGCTCCATTCTTCACGGGTTCACTTGAGGAGCAGGCTCTGGCATTCTTTTCAGGGAGAGTTATGTGAGTTATCAGAGCAGAGAATGCTGATTGTTGTCTGCCAATCTCTTTTGGCAGGACTTGGCGGAGCTGGAAAGAAGCTGGGGGACCTGCTCTCAAGAGGCATCTCCAGGAGAGAGGCAGAAACCCAAACAGATGTGACTGTGATGTGTAAAAACGAGAGAATTCAGACAGCCTAATCAGGAGCAGCCTCAGTACTTTCTGAGCAGGAAGGAACTGGCTGCCTTTCTGAAACTCTGAAAAGATTTCAAACACCCTTCCTCCATGAAGTGAAGATAAACATACTCAGAGCCACTTGCCAGTTGGCTCTCCAACTTCACTGACAGTCCATCAAAACATCTCAGTGACCAGCTAGTTACCAGGTCAAGGACTGATGACGAGCTCAAAGGGAGGGAAGGGGGGCAGGTTCAAGTGCACCATGGTCAAGCAGCACTGGGATCCAGCTGGTAACTGAGTAGGGCAGCAGAGGGGTTACTGAAGAGACTGGGCAGCAAGTACCACCTTTTGTCGTCTATTTAATTACGTCCAAAAGCCGAGAGAACCGACTGGATAGAAATACAAATGAGGAGATTAGAGAAACGCCATTAGCAAAGGCTTCGGCCAGGTAACTCCAACCAGGAAGAAAAATGAAATTTAAGGAAATCTCGTCAATGTCACACTGGAATTCTAGAGACAGAAAGAATGACTACTGTATTCTGTAACATAACCTGACAAATTTATTAGCTGGCAAAGAGTCTCTCCTAGTCAGATCATTTAGGGGAATTATGCTTCAGAAACAAAGATCCCCAGAATCAATTTTTTTTTAGCAATTGATTGGCTCTCTCCTGATTTGCATTCGGAATGAAAAGCCAGGGAACCCTAGGCTTGCACTGCTCTAGAATAGTGGGGCTGGTCTTCATTATTTCCCCTCTCTGAGATCATTCTCTAAATACTTAAGCTATAGAATGTACTGAAGCCACCTCTGGTTTATATTTAAATCAAATAAATAGATAGATAGATAGATACATAAATAAAATCAATTGGGAACACACTAATTAATTCTGATCCTTAAGAGGAAAAATCCTATAACCCATATAAAAATTTCATTGTGCAGTCATAATTTATGAACATTAAAACCATAAAGCACCCTGATGCTATTAGTCATATCTATGAATTCAGCTCCTTTGCCATTTTAATTAGCCATAGCAGCTGCAACATCAAGAGTTCAAGGTCCCTGATTACCTGCTTGGTCACTTTAATCAAGAAAACCTGGAGAGGACATGGAAGCAACCTAAGTGTCCATCATCGGATGAATGGATAAAGAAGATGTGGCGCATATCTACAATGGAATATTACTCGGCCATAAAAAGGAATGAAATTGAGTTATTTGTAGTGAGGTGGATGGACCTAGAGTCTGTCATACAGAGTGAAGTAAGTCAGAAAGAGAAAGACAAATACCGTATGCTAACACACATATATGGAATCTAAGGGGAAAAAAAGTGTTCTGAAGAACCTAGGGGCAGGACAGGAATAAGGACGCAGACGTAGAGAATGGACTTGAGGACACGGGAAGGGGGAAGGGTAAGCTGGGACAAAGTGAGAGAGTGGCATGGACATATCTACACTACCAAACATAAAACAGATAGCTAGTGGGAAGCAGCCGCATAGCACAGGGAGATCAGCTCGGTGCTTTGTGACCACCTAGAGGGGTGGGATAGGGAGGGTGGGAGGGGGATGCAAGAGGGAGGAGATATGGGGATATATGTATACGTATAGCTGATTCACTGTGTTATAAAGCAGAGACTAACACACCATTGTAAAGCAATTATACTGCAATAAAGATGTTTTAAAAAAAAAAAAGAAAGAAAGAAAAAGAAACCCTGGAGAAAAATATCGGATTGCTGGGGTGGAAGTTTCTCCCTTGATCATTTGGAGAGAGGAAGGATCACAGGAAAATGAGCTTAAGCTTCAAGATGTGGGGATTGAAGTTTGGTACAAGGAAAACATTCTTTTCAGCAAGGGTTGTCAAATACCATAGCTGATTGCTGATTTTCCTATAGAAGCTTTTGTGACTACAACAGAAACCTTATCTACCTTGGTGGACATGTGGACTCAAGGCTCTCATTCTGTCATTAAAACTACACTACTATTCACATACCCATGACCTGCAACCAAGAAGGGGTCACGAGGAAAAGGGGAGCAACACCATTGCTGAGAAAGCGTAAGGTCCTGTCTGATGGGGCATGGAGATAACTAGTGCCTTTGCCTTTGGAAGATCATATTGGGTGAACTTGGAGCGTGTGGGTCAAGGCAGTCGCACCCATTTTCTAAAGTTTCTCTCGTTTAACGTGTGGGTAATACTTTGTACATGCAATACATTCATTCTCTACTACATGGTTTGCCCCAGTGGTGACAGAGCATCCAGAGCCAGCAAAAGCACCAGCTTCTCTGAGATCAATTTAGTTTTATTCAATAATATTTGAAGATCTTGAAGGAACAGTTGTTATTTTATGAGCTGACTGGTGGCTAACAAACATAAATGAGGTGTTTCTATGATGAAACACTTATGGCAGATGAGAAATGTGCAAAACTCAGAGGCAAAATATCTGTAACACCGGGTTCATTTCTTGCCCAGTGAACTAAGTAATCTAAATGAAAAGCTGGGGGAAAAAATAATGGAGGATTTGAGGCAGAAGCAGACAGTCATTTTTCTGGATCTAAGCTGTTTCAGGAAACAGGATTTCTGGAGGAAGGTGACCTAAACTCAAGATGTGTGGAAGGGAATGCAGTGTTTACAAATGATCTAGTGTTCACTGTTACTCAGCATAGGGGGGCAGGATTCACAAGCAGTAAAAGGAGCTCTGGATTGATTTCCTATTTGCCAATGGCACTGTTTCCATCAACTTCCGGTCAAGAATTGCCATCTTTGAAAGGAGCAGAGAGGTATGGGAAACTGCTTCAGTGCTCTCTCAGGATTAAGTCTTAACACATCTCTTTACAGACAGCAGCCAGAATTTGGGCAGCAGAACCTGCCAAATTTGGAGAAGATGGTATCCTCCAGATTCTAAGGAGTGGTCAAAGGCCAGGTCGATGATCCCCCTGAGAACTGTGCAGATGCCCTAGAGGAATTTTAAACTCTCCACTCTGCTTTAGTTGTTGTTCATTTGTTTTTTGGTTTGGGTTTTGTGTGTGTGTGTTTTTTTTTTTTTTTTTTGCCCAAACTGGGGTTTCAAATGGTGATAACACTCAATACCTACTGTGGTTATAATTGGATAAGCAACTTAAACCTTACAACACACACCTGTAAGGTAGGTGTTGTCATTATTGCCATTTTACAGAAGAAGAGAGGGCAGTCTAGAGAGACTAAGCGATATATCTATGGTTTCCTGGCCTGTACGTAGGTGGCAGTGCCCATATGTAAACTAAAGATCCTCAGCCAATACAATGTTATGTGTACAAGGCCAGCCCTTTTTCTTCTTGGCACCGGGTTTGGAATTTGGGTCGCTAAACAGTGGTGCTCGGATATGGCTATCTCTTGGCTTGGTTAACAGAAAAAGATGGAATATGGCATGCTTTTCAACTCAGTTATGTTTTTTTTCTTTTTTTAAAAAAAACAAAAGTGAACTGTGAAACAAACAAGAATAGATATGACCTATGCATATTTATTAGCACAGTTCATAACTTCTTAGAGTGATATTTAAAGAAAACTTCACTACCTTTCTCACTAAAATTCAATGATTATAAATCACTGCTTAATGCTACTCTGGGTTTCTCAGCCGAGGGAGTACTTTGACACCAGGGCCTGGTCTGACTCTGGTAATCTGGGGTTTGGGGATGCTATGAGACCTAAAAGACATTCCCCGGACTTTTTCTTCACCCCTACTTAGTGGAGACAAGAAGTTAAAGCTACTCCCAATTCTCTCAGTTCTTTTCATACAGGGAAAACTGGCTTTCCACACTGTAAGCATTTTTGTGCCATCTGCTTCCAGCTACAGGAAGCTTGAGTTCAGCCAAAAGAGAGAAAAATATTACACACAATGTATTTACTTCCATGCTCTGACGCCCATGACTATTCTTTTGCAATCGGGTTTCTCCAGTATCCATTCTAACTAATTTGCTCTAACTTTCCCCTTCTGACAAACAGCTAAAAGTATAATCAACAGATTGAAATTATTTACTAACTTCTCCTGTAACCACTGAAGACCTCAAGCAATTTGAGAAGCTGATTTCATAACAGGGGCCTTGATGCTCAATTAACAACCTCATTTTAGAGAAGAGATCTGAGGCAAGAGAAGTTAAATGAATTTGTCCTGGGCCAAATTGTTCATTAATTCATTTAAGATCGACTGAGAACCATTTGCCATGTACCAAGCTACACCCTGAAGGGGTGCAAAGGTACCTTGAAAGATGCAAAGGTACGAATAGCTACAATGGGGTTATCGAGCACTAACTATATCCCTGGCACTCTTCTAAGTACCTTACCCTTACTGACTCACTTAATACTTAACAACCACCTTATGGGCTTATCCCCATTCTACAGATGAAGAAGCTGAGGCAAAAAGAGGTTAATGAGTGCATTCAGGTAAGAAGTGGAGGATTCAAATCCATGCATTCTGACTTACATCCCATGTTCTTAAAACTGCTCTACTGCCTCTCCAGTGGCTGTCCCTGGCCTCAAGTGGAGGAGAAAGAGAAGTAAATAAAATGACTAAAACCAAATGTGATGAAGCACAGTAAGAGTGGTACCAGTGTCCAAAGTGCTGGGAGCATGCAAAAGGAGGCACAGCTAACTGTGGGCGGAAGTCGTCAGCTTCAGAAAACACACACACACACACACACACACAAACCATCCCACTAAAGATGGATTTTGGAGGATGAGAAAGAGCTAGGAAGTCGGGGAATGAAACCGGGTAAAGCCAGACTTCAAACCTGGGTTAAACTGACTCCTGGTGCTGAGTTCTTACCAGGCTATGTTACTTCACCTCAGGTGAGAGGATTTACACAATCTTGGATTATGATGCCCCTACACTTTGAATCACTTGGCGACAAGTTGATCCCCTATTGTAACCATCCTCCAGGAGTGTACTTTTCTGTGAAATACTGATTACAGGTATGGTCGTGAAGCATTCTGGGGATTGGGAGAAATACAATGTGCTAGGTGGAGGTTCTGATGCACGTTTGTGAGCTGTTTATTTCTTGCTTGTAAACCAACTGTCTTCCCTTCCCCACTGATCGTGTTCCGCACAATATTGTCAATGGTGATGTTCAAGTGTACAGTAGTTTATCGATTTACAACTGCCATCAGCAGAGGGTTTAGTAGAAGTAATCCTTTTGGAGAGATGCCAATCAAAATGAAAATTAAATTGGCATGTATGCCACAGTGAGTCATGCATCCTCCTCCTGCAATAACCGGGGTGAGCTTAGCAACCAGAGATTTGCATGTGGGCAGTTATTAAATAATTTTATGATGATGATGATAAAACTTTAAGCTAACAAATGAATTAAAGATTATGGGGAGGGCTTCCCTGGTGGCGCAGTGGTTGAGAGTCCGCCCGCCGACGCAGGGGACACGGGTTCGTGCCCCGGTCCGGGAAGATCCCACATGCCGCGGAGCGGCTGGGCCCGTGAGCCGTGGCCGCTGGGCCTGCGCGTCCGGAGCCTGTGCTCCGCAGCGGGAGAGGCCACAGCAGCGAGAGGCCCGCGTACCGCAAAAAA
>NW_006779031.1:1997867-2003279 GCF_000442215.2 Lipotes vexillifer | reverse complement strand
AAAAAAAAAGATTATGGGGAAATGACTGTCCAAGCCACATAATCCTAGTAATTCCTCTATGTAGGTCTCAGTATTCCTATTGGAGAGGGACAAGTAGGATTTGGTTAGTATTTGAATATATTTAAAACAAATGAAAAAAATCTTCCTACTTACTCATTCCTCTTCCTGCCGCTAAAATACCAGTGCCTACTTTCTCTATCAGAATATTGGTATCCTTTGGTCTGAAAAAAATATACTTAAACAGAATTGTTAAGGGAAACAACAGCGCACTATTTCATTATAAGAAGAACCAAGACAACATGCTGTATGTACGTGTGTGTGTGTGTGTGTGTGTGTGTGTTTACACTCCGTGTAGGCTTCAGGCAATGCTGTAAAGCCAGCACCTCAGCTCAGATGCCCACCGCCCTTATGAGGCCCCAGCTCTTGCAGAAAAGACTTTAGCATCCATGTTGTCCTAATTCTTCCCCTTCATTAATATTGTCCTTCCCCACATCCCATCCCTGGGTCGGTGCTTTCCGATAAGACGGCTACTCTCAGCTCCTCTCATCGGTGCTGGGTTAATGATTACTAATAATGTCCTCATGACCCCCCCACCCCCCGCCAGTGGCTCATTCTAACAGATTTTATGGAGGCAATATTATATTGTACTACAAAAGAGCGCCTCTAGTGGTGACATTAAAATGACAGAACAGCCTGCCAAAGTAGCTTCAAAGGAACTAACAGCTTTGGAGAATCCCTCACTTTAAAGGTCCCCTGCAGGGCTTCCCTGGTGGTGCAGTGGTTAAGAATCCGCCTGCCGATGCAGGGGACACGGGTTCGAGCGTTAATCCGCGAAGATCCCACATGCCGCGGAGCAACTAAGCCTGTGTGCCACAACTACTGAGCCTGCCTGCACTCTGGAGCCTGCGTGCTGCGACTACTGAAGCCTGCGTGCCTAGAGCCTGTGCTCCGCAGCAAAAGAAGTCCGTGCACCACAATGAAGAGTAGCCCCCGCTTGCCGCAACTAGAGAGCCTGCGCGCAGCAACAAATACCCCGCATCTTTACCAACAATACCCACTTCCCTTCTTCATATTCACCATTCACTCTAATTTTATTGTATATTATGTGTGTGTCTGTGTGTATATATTCCTGGCAATTCCTCCCTATAGATGTCAATATCCCTTTTAGAGAGGGACAACTAGTATTTGGTTGATCTTTGAATATATTTAGAACATCAAAAATATTCCTACTCACTGCATTCCTCTTCTTATGCTCCTTCAATTGTTCAATTGTTTTGCTTCAATTCTGGAAATTTAGCCATCAACTCTTCATCTACTGCTTCCCCTTAAATCTCTATTCTTCTTCTGAGGCTTCTATTAGGTGTATGTGAGACGTCATTCTCTCCTCCATTCTTTCTTACGTCTCTTTCCTAGTCCCATCTCTTCAACTTCGTAGAATCGGGGTGCTTCACCGATTCCCTCTCTAGCTGGATTTAGTCTATTGCTTGATTTTGTTTTTGTTCCACTGATGCACACACAAATACTGTATTATACATTACATAATATAAATTACATATAGCATATTAAAAATTATATATGTATATACATACATGCATGTGTATACATATATACATACACATATATACTTTTTATAATGTCTGCTTCATCTTTTCTAATATGTCTGCTATTTTTCTTCACAGCATGCTGTTTATACCTTATGGATTCTATTCCTTCCTTTATCCTATGGAACATTTTGAAGATGCTTATGTTAAAGTCTCTTTCATATTGCCTTATTACACAACTCTTCTGGAATATAGATCACCCTGTTTATTGTCACTTCTGACTACCCCTGCAGTGTCTTATTTCCCTCCTTGCTCTGTAACTTTGACTGTGGGCTCACCTTCAGCAGGAGACCTCTTTTCTGTAGAAGTCCTATGTGAACCCTGCGTAGCAGACTTATCCATCTCTACAATTCTGTGTTCTTTCTCTGCCAGTACTCTCTGGGTTTCACTGGATCAAAGTCGGTTTTTAAATGTTCATTTCCCAGCTTTTTAGTATCAATTAAGACATGGGGCTTTGATTTCTTACACTCTAGGCCCAGAATGGACACTCCACCTATATTCTGCATCCCCAGGCCTTGAGTCCTGATTTATCATGAGCTGGACAGGACTTCTGGCTCCTAGCTTTATGCAGGAAGCTCAAGGCTCTGCATCAGGGCTGTGGCTTCACCCTAAGCCCCAAGATATACATCCAAGTCTAATACTCTTGATGGCCATGTAGCTTTTTTTTTTTTTTTTACATCTTCATTGGAGTACAACTGCTTTACAATGGTGTGTTAGTCTCCGCTCTACAACAAAGTGAATCAGCTATACATATATATGTTCCCATATCTCTTCCCTCTTGTGTCTCCCTCCCTCCCACCCTCCCTATCCCACCCCTCCAGGCGGTCACAAAGCACCGAGCTGATCTCCCTGTGCCATGCAGCTGTTGGCCATGTAGCTTTAACTGTTGCACTTTGCTTTGGCTTTGAATTGCTGCCTTGTTTCTATCACCTGGAAATTTTTCTTTTTGGATTTTGTGGTAGGTATACAGCAGTGAACAAGGCAGATGGGATCGGGCTCACATGGACATGAGAGTCACATGAAGAGCCAAGGAGTGAACTCTTAAACATAAATAAGTAGTTATAAATTGTGATTGCTGCTATAAAACAAAAGAACAGAATGCTAGTCGAGAGTAATACCAAAGAAACTAATTGAGATTGGAAAGTCAGGGAAGGACTCTAAAAGGAGATGACACCTAGCTGACTCTTGATATATGATAGGGACCCAGCCTCATGAATAGTGTAGGAAATAACTACCTTTTCTACTGTAACAACTCCAGAAATTTCCATCGTTTTTGATGGAGTTCAGGACACGATGCCCCTAAATATGGCACATTGAAAATGTTAAGCTGAAGGAGTTTGAGAAAACAGCAAAAGCAGGAAAGTCACTCTCACCTTCCATCCTCCCTTCTCCCCAGACACACGTCATAAAACCCTCATGTGATGGGCTTCCTGGTAGCGCAGTGGTTGAGAGTCCGCCTGCCGGTGCAGGGGACACGGGTTCGTGCCCGGGTCCGGGAAGATCCCACACACCGTGGAGCGGCTGGGCCCGTGAGCCATGGCCGCTGAGCCTGTGCGTCCGGAGCCTGTGCTCCGCAGCGGGAGAGGCCGCAACAGTGAGAGGTCCGCGTACCGCAAAAAACAAAAAAACAAAAACAAACAAAAAACCCTCATGTGAGAAGTGCCCTTCTCGTACCCAGGGGAAAGGAGCATCATTATCTCCAAAGGCCTTGCTGAGTTTCCCCCAGTTTACTACACTTACCTCATACTCCTTGGCCTATTATATTTCTACATGACTGCCCATTCTTCATCAAAACTAGCATAAAAATACTCAGGTCTAATGGTTCCTTCTGGTCTGCATTTCCTTATGAAGACTCTTACGTCACGTAAACCTGACGCTAAGTAATTTTGTATGCTTTCCTTTTGTTAATTTGTTTTTGTGCGCTGTTCAGACCCAGCCAGGGTTGAGGCTGGGTCTGAAACCCAAAAGGGTTGAGGAAAACTTTGTCCTCCCCTACACTTTCATCAGCTCAGATAGCTCCTCTGAGCTCTACACATGGACAGTTCTACCCAAATGCCATTCAGGACCTCGAACTAAACAAACCTGAAATTGAACTCATCTCCCCAAACTGTTTCCTCCTCTCTTATTCCATGTGGCTATTACATGTGTTTCTCGTAGCCTACTCCTTTCTGGATTCATCCACCATCTCAATCAAGCCAGGAACTTAGGTATGATCCTGTGTCCTTTGCTTTCCCACCTCACTTCCAAGGAGTAACCAAGTACTGCAGGTTCTGTATTCTTACTGTCTTCTATTAATTCCTATTGTTAAGACTTTCACCTATTCCAGTTTTATTTCTCGCCTGAATTTCACCATGGCCTCCTCTCTGCTCACTGCTCCAACGTTAACAGACAAATCTGATCATGCATGCCCTGTTAACAACTCTAGGCGGCTCTCCACTGACAAGCCTTCCATTATGAGGCCCCAGACTTCCTTGTCACCCTTCCTTCCTTTCTCAGCCACATTGTATTTCAGCCATACCAAAGGACTTCCCTTCCGCAAGACACCTCTTCCAGCCCTTCAGCCACTCCAACTGCTATAGCTTTGAAAATTCTCTTCCCTCTCACTAGCAAATGCTTTAAGATTTATTTCAGGCGTGATCTCCCCTGGGAAACCTTCCTCAACAATCCCCCTGTAAAGACAGTTTCTTCTCTGCTCCATAGCTATTATGGCATTTACAGTGTTCATTTTCCGGCGACTTGTCTGTCATGCCCACCAAACAGTGAGCTCCCACGGCAGGGACTGAGCCTTCATTTCTGGATGCCCACAGCTACAAAGAGTAGGGACTCAATAACATGACTGTTTCTTGGCTAAATGAATTAGCTAACTGTCCCTTTCTCTGTTTATAAAAGGAGGCATCTGGAAAACTGAAATGCAGGATGGGTCTATTTTGGTAAGAGTAGGTTCACCTACAAATGCATGTTAGAAGGTAGCCATGTTTTCACATAGACAGAAGAACTATATAGTTCAGGCATCCAGCTATAAGCCGGGAATGACTGGATCCTTGTGAAAGGGAAAGAAGTTAAATCACGTTGGTAACTAGGTTGGCCCATATTTCATATTAAAATAATTCTTCAGAAGTATACAACATGTTAAGGTCTGACAGAGCCCCTTTACAGCCATTGTCTGATGTGATATGCTTGAGAACTGGTGACGAAGCCAGAGGAGATTTCAATTGGCTCCATTTTACAGACCAGAAAACTGTTTCTCACCAAGAGGTCACGGTTTGCCTACCATCACACACCTAATTTATTGATTGATCAGTTGAGGCCCTGCCTCATTCCAAGGAGGCAGTGTAGTTGCTTACAAAAAGGTATCCAGGAAAACAGAGGGCAGCGGAGTGAAGAAAGAAGTCAAAGGGTAGCAGAGGCCAGCAGAGTTTCAAACCTCAGGTTTCTGAGTCCTAGGCTCCTTCCCTTTCAGCTCCATTAGGCTGTGACTCCAAAAGGGTTTCAACCACTGGGCAGTGATCCGCAGGAGTTTTGTTTGCATTTAAAAAAAGAAAAGAAAAGAAAAGAAAAGAAAAAAGGGCAACAATTTTGACCTCACAAAGCAAGTAGCTCGGTATCTGTTAGAATAATCTCCCCTCAAATGTAAGCACTGACAGTTAAATCCAAACCTGAATTACTGTAATTATCCTGCTTGGACTAGAAACCTAATCAACCAAGAGACAGAGGCATGGTGAAGGGAGCTGAGACCACAAAGAAAACTGGCCCACGAGGGTACAGGGGCTTGGGTTTGTTTTTCAGAGAGAGAGAGAGAGAGAGAGAGAGA
>NW_006779031.1:1997183-1997616 GCF_000442215.2 Lipotes vexillifer | reverse complement strand
AGAGAGAGGGGGAGAGAGAGAGAGAGAGAGAGAGAGAGAGAGGGAGAGATTTATATATAATTAAATATATTTAATACATATACATATTAAATATATATATTAAAATTAATTAGATCAAGAGGTGACTCGGTTTCTGAGGTAAATGAATTCAATTCTGATCACATCCCAATTTACAGTCAGCCGCCTGCTCCTAGATTTTGATGAGAGTTTAAACAATGATGTGGCTTTACTTGGATCCCATGCCTCAACCAGAATCACAGTTACCATTTTCCTAAGTGTTTTATTGAAATTGAAAATGATAATACCTATAAAACCTCTCCAGGGCTGACATTTCCAAGTCTTTTTCAGCACAAACAAAATTAGAAAATGGAAAATATAACCTTTCTTGCCCTGTATTTTCTTCACAGTGTATAAAATTGAAAGGTAGTCTCTA
>NW_006779031.1:1994213-1997163 GCF_000442215.2 Lipotes vexillifer | reverse complement strand
AGGAATAATGATGAGGAGTGATAATAGAAGCTAGCATTTTTTGGAGCTTTTACTCTGGACCAGCCTCTGTTCTAAACACTTTACGCGTGTTGACTTACTCAACGATCACAGCAACCCTATGAGGTAGGAACGATTATTATCCCCATGTTACAAAAGAGTACAATGAGGTACAATGAGGTTAAAGTTTCGGCTAAGCTAGTGACTGCTGGAACTGGGTTCCTAACCCAGACAATCCTGCTACACTCAGATGTGCAAATAATCTTTTTTTCTTTAATTTTTCTTTTCTTTTGATTCTTTTCTCTTTTTAAAAAAATTTTATTTATTTATTTTTGCCTGCGTTGGGTCTTCGTTGCGGTGACGGGCTTCTCATTGTGGTGGCTTCTCTTGTTGCAGAGCACGGGCTCTAGGCACACAGGCTTCAGTAGTTGTGGCACACAGGCTCAGTAGTTGTGGCTCGCTGGCTAGTTGCTCTGAGGCATGTGGGCCAGGGCTCGACCCCGTGTCCCCTGCATCGGCAGGCGGATTCTTAACCACTGCGCCACCAGGGAAGCCCCAAATAATCTTAATTTATAGTTGTTTGGTCAAACAGATGGATTACAGATTTCATGGATCACTTCTGACTTTCTCTACTCCTTGTTGTTGTTTTCTGTTTATATCATTGTCAATTAGCATTCCAGTAGTAGAGGCTCAGGGAAGTAAAAACCTATAGGAAGTTGTATGAATTTCTTCAAGAAAGTGGAAATATGTTTCAGGGGTTTTTTTGGGGTTTTTTTTCCACCTTGATGCCCATTGCAGTGATTTCTATCATACTTCGCAGCTTTGAAATCACTTCTTCCCCTGTACACACCTAACCCTGGTGTTGCCATGGAGACTGAGATCAATGCCACAAGAGGGGGCCTCATTTGCATATTTTGTTGATTAGCAGGGGTATTTGCTAATCCCTTCCAAATTCTCCCATCCACTACCATGACTAATCTCACACGCTGGCAATATATGGGATTCAAGAATGGTAGGAACTGATCCTCTCAGGTTATTTAACACTTGAGTTCTGTTCAGTAACAGCTTAATTAAACCTCGAGGGAAAAAAAGTCAACAGAAAAATAAAAGTAAGTCTTTAAGGAAGTTTGTTAATACGAAGGGAAAGTTAGAATTCACCGCTGTGAGGAAGAGCAAAGAATACAATAATATAATACAACATAAATGGTACTTTTCATCCTGGGTATTCAGGAGTTGCTCATCCTGACCAAGTCTCATGTATTAAGAGTCTTCTCTGTGCCTGGCAATGCGCCAGGTGCTGTCATATCCGTTACTTCATTTCATTTTCACAATAATCCAATGAGGCCCAGAGCAGCTGAGTCACATGCCCCAATTCAGACAGCCACCAAGTGATGCCATCCTAACAAAGCTGGACCACCCAAGTGTCTGACTCCCTCCACGCCCCTGGAGTGAGTGGGACTGGAGATGGAGCTTACTTGCCATCCAATAACTTGATTCTCTAGAAGATAACAATAGGGTCAATGAAGAGAAATTACAAGGAAATAGATCAGGGCTCACTTTGACAATGCCATTTCTAACAATAGGGGCTGTCCAAAAATGGATAGAATGGATTCTCTCGGGAGGTAATCAGTGCCCTGTCATTGGAAGTGTTCATATAGGGGCTGCTGGGTTCACACAGGCCTGGTAAACTCTTATCAGATGTTGTAGAAAGGATCCTAGCATTTAGTGAACGATTGAATCAAATCATTATGGATCCCACTGTCAAAGCCCAACACAAAAAGACCACCAGAGAAGCCCGCTGGTCATAAAAACATGCTGGGCATGAGAAAGGCAGCCCCTGAGTAGTGGCTCAAAAGGGAGAGTTAGTGAAGAATACTTCGAGCATTCTAGAGGCTGGGACTGGTCATAAGGTGGTTTTAAAGCAGAATTTTGTTAAGCTCAGCCCTTACAAATCCAGATCAGAATTTGTAAATTAGGTGAGTTGCTGGAATAGTCAGTGGTGTTATCTTTTTTTTTTTTTTTTTTTTTTTTTTTTTCGTGAAACATCGAAAAAACAAGGTACATAGCCTCGGGCACTAGGCTTAGGTGCAGGCTCAGCGGCCATGGCTCACGGGCCCAGCCGCTCCGCGGCATGTGGGATCTTCCCAGACCGGGGCACGAACCCGCGTCCCCTGCATCGGCAGGCGGACTCTCAACCACCGCGCCACCAGGGAGGCCCAGTGGTCTTATCTTTGAATCACAGGAGTAAATGTGGATTTACTGTTAGAACAGTCCAAGCTAAAAAACAATAAGACACAAAGAAGCTGTCACAGACCAGAAGAGATGAAGATGTGACGATTAAATGAGATATGGTACCCTGGATGGGACTCTGGAAGGGAACAAGGGTATTAGTGGAGAAACTGGTGAAATCTGAATAAAATCTGGGGTTTATTTGATAGTAACGTACCAGTGTTGGTTTCTTAGTTTTCACAGATGTACCACAGTAATTTAAGATGTTAACAATAGGGAAAATTGGATGAAGGGTAAGTGGGAGCTCTCTGTATCATCTTTGCAACTTTCCTGTAAATCTAAACTTATTCAAAAAAATTTTAAGTTTATGAAGAAACAGTTTGAGTTTCATTTGTCTTGTTCATCATGGCTTGTTTCAACTGATCTATTTTTTGAGTCATAGATCAATATGTTTTACAAGTTGTGGTTTGTTTTGTTTCTCACCTTGATTTGGAAAACATTTCACGGGCCTTCTAGTCTGAACAGAGTTTCTATGTAACCTGAACTATGGGCAAATAAGTAATCGGATTTGATGGGGATGGAAAAGATGTGTCTAAAATGAGACCTATTTTTTCACTTTTTTTTCCAATTTTATAATTTCCTGAGTTAAGGGGACCATCTTGAGTACACAAATGATTCTGTACCAACAGGGCAGCGAGAAGAAAGCCGCTGAGTTTGTAGGGAA
>NW_006779031.1:1986165-1994166 GCF_000442215.2 Lipotes vexillifer | reverse complement strand
TAGGGAAAGGCACGCACGCCCTCTCTCACTGCTAATAGAAAAGCACCAAGTAAAGACTAGTGAAGCCCATGATATGGTTATTTACCAGGGGATACAGCTCGTCGAATCTAACACCCAGAGCACGGGAAGCTGACACAGGCCTAGGACAGCTCCTTTCTGTCTCATTGAATCAGAAACTGCACTCTTGTTCTTCCTAAGCTGTACTGGGAGATTTCTCAGCTAGCAAGCACCAGACATTACGCATTTCAAGTCCTTCCCTCTTCGGAGGAGCCGGCTGCAGATGGTGTTTGTGACTGCAGCAGAGGAAATGCCATTGAAGGCAAAGAGTATTGATAATATATATAATAGCTTCTTTCCTAACTAAGGTTATTTGTTTTGGCATGCATTTCCACTGATATTTCCTTTTACGTGCCCGGGAAGCTTGAAGTTCCTTTTTTCCTCCCTGCAAAAATATTGACATTATTGGTAATGGACAAAGCATGACTTAGCATTTGCAAAAGTAAGGACTAGGCGCTGTAATGAGGCAACTTTTGTTATGGGTTTGCACATGATAATTAGAAATAGTATTTAATTGTGTCCAAGGTCAACTGTCATTTCCACTTTTCAAACTACAGGCTTGATGGAATGATGGAAAGAAGAATCCTGGGTCTGAGTCTCAGTTCTCTTCATAACTTGTCTTGAGACTTTTGGAAAACTGTCCATACTCTGTCTCGATGTTTCCTCATCTAGAAAATAAGAGACCTATGTACACAAAACCTCGTTGAATTTAATTAACCCACCACTAATCAGAAAAACAATGGTCATGGGAGTTTATCACATAGCCATAGAATTATCTGTCCTTCATATTCAGTTGCTTCATCAAATTGAAAAAGACATGAAGCACAGGAAGCCTGAAGCCCCAGGGCAGGTTCTCCACTTAATACAGAAGATAGTGGGCCATATGGCAGAGTGGTTAAGAGCACAAACTCTGCCACTAGAAAACTTAGGTGTGATGTTTGAGTCCATACCATGGGAGCTGTGTGACCTTAGAACACCAATTAATCTCTCTGTTCCTCAGTTTCTTCAGCTGTAAGATGAAAATAACTTCAGTACCTACCTCCTAGGGAAATTGTGAGAGCTAAATGGATTAATATTGGTAAAGAGCTTAGCATGTATTTGGCATATAGTATATACACAATAAATTGTAGTTGCTGTTTCTGTTATTCTTCTTGTTGACACGTCTTATTAGAGCCAATTTTATCTGCACAGACATCTTGACAAAAACAGCCAGGACCTTCCATCTAGTACAGACCAACAGAAGTGACTAATATTCAGTTAGGACCTCCAATGGGATTCCATCTCCTGAGCCCGCCCTGGTCTGAACTGTCTGGAATGGAAGAGAATAATAGCAAATACTTACATTGTACCTACTGTATGGGCCAGACACTGGTTCATTGCATGTATTAATTAATTTTATCCTACTGAAGAGGTGGGTACTATTATTCTCCATAATTTGGGGGATGATAAAACTGAGGTATGAGGAGGTAAAGCAACTTGCCTAAGTGGCAGCTAGTATATATCAGAGGCAGGATTTGGACCCTAACAGTCTGGTTCCAGAGTCCCTGCTTTTAACCCTATGTTTTGCTGCCATAATAATAGCTCATATCTATTAAGTGTCCACTGAGTGCTACACTCATTACAAACCTTATCTCTAACCCTTATGGTAACCCTGCAAGGAAGGAATTATGCTTACCTCAGTTTTGAACAGACATGGAAAGTGATGCTGAGAAAGCCTAAGTAACTTGCCCAACATCAGAGAGCGACGGAGGGCTAGAGGCTGTCTCTTTAACCCGTGTTCTGCCCACTCTACTGCATTGTCTCTTAGCAAGAATGAGATTCCTGTTTTTTAGCTTAGTTTTTTTTTTTTTTTTTTTCTTTTCTTAAACTCAGAGTCTTTCTAGTGGGAGATGAAGGTAAATTTTGCTCAGTGACAAATTTCTGGAGGGGTTGGATAACTGCAACACCAAATGTCTTGTCTCTTTAACCCGTGTTCTGCCCACTCTACTGCATTGTCTCTTAGCAAGAATGAGATTCCTGTTTTTTAGCTTAGTTTTTTTTTTTTTTTTTTTCTTTTCTTAAACTCAGAGTCTTTCTAGTGGGAGATGAAGGTAAATTTTGCTCAGTGACAAATTTCTGGAGGGGTTGGATAACTGCAACACCAACGTTCTCTCTGGGAAATCTGCACAGCGGGCCCATTATTGAGGGTCAGGAAGCAGTAGCCTTGGGTGAAGGCCCCCTGCTGCTGACCCAGGTCCCACAGGCACTGAGGAGATCCGTAGATCTCTCCAACAAGAAGATTTTCTCTTCTATAAAGGGAAAGTGTTGCTGAAGCACATAAAGAAAGCTTTCATATGAAATTCAAATTTGCTCAACCTTCCTGAGAATGAATCTTAAGGGAACAAAATAACATTCTGACTAAAGCCCATAATCACATCACTTTTTACATGATGAAATACAATGAGATGCCTGGAAGAAATCACCGTGGAACAAATTCACCCGATTTAATTCTATGGGAGAACCGTTCTTCTAGATGTACTCTGGAAGTACACAGGCTATCAAAGAAGCCAACACGTTTTTGTGATCTACTAGGAAAACATATCTAGTAAAATGTGAGACAGAGCCAATGATTAATATTCCTTGTCCTTAGATGCTTGGAACCATGGGCTACAAAGAATGCTCCAAAAGGCATTACAGTGAACAACAAAGGGCTGGAAAAATGTATCAGCTCTGCAGTGTTTATGCTTTTCCCACTGGACATTACTTTTATATAACCACTTATTTCAATTTTGTGTAAAAAAAGTCTCCCAAGTTCAAGAAGGTCATAACACTCAATATGAAAAAGAAGACAGACTGAAAAACTTATATTTTACATAGAACAGTGAGTGACGTTCACTCACCCAGTATTTTAATATTATATTATCTTTTCCAAAGCTGCAGTTAGCAAAAACTGAAGAAAACTGTGTGAATTCATACTGTTGAGGAACCTTATAAGCAGTAAAATATGAACACATTTATATTAAATAAAAGCCTTTTATGAATCATAATTCATCATGCAATAGTTTATTTGCTTATACTCTAAGCTGATACATTTTTTGTAGCTTTCCTGTTTTGGCTCTGTGGATTATAACACCAGGATATGCAAAGTTTCAGAGGGAAGTCACTCTCTTATCTAGCATTTAAATATGGGTAGACAAGAGATAACACTTTTCCCTTCTCTCGTTGCCAATGAACCATAGCTCATTGATCCTACAAAGAGCACTCGTGGAAAATTTACCATGAACAAACTCTGACCTCCAAATTGGAGAATGGGTCTAACCAGGCCATATGCATAATTATCGCATAGTCAAGCATGCACAGAATTTTGGAGTATTATGTGGTTGGTGGATATTTTACAAACATTATGTTGGGTGCTACTACTTCTGCAACAATGGTACTCAAGCACAGATCTAGGATATCATGGTAAACAAAACTCAGAAAGTAGGAATTAGAACTCTTCTCATACTCTAGGCTTTACAATGAGTAGGAGACAGTGGTCATCTGCCACTGGAGGAGGGGCAGGAAAGCCGAGGGAGGCATCGCCCGCCCCTCAATCCTAGGTGCATAGCGTGGGGAGGGTGGGAATAATAACCCGGAGAAACCCCACAGGCACTAAGGACCTGGAGTACCCTGAGTACCAGACAGTGGCCCTCTACTGCTGTGATGGGCAAGAGAATAAAGAGAGAACACCCCCATCTGTCAGGTTCCAGTTTAGAGCCTGCTAAAGCCCGAGGTTAAGGAAGGAGAACAGAAACAAAGGATCCAGGTACACAGATTGAAAGCCCTGCTAAAGAGAAAGCTGTAATCCTGCTCTTAAGTATGGTGAAGCCTACTGTGAACTGAATAGAACTAAAGCAACAACAAAGTTCAGCTCCAGATCACTCTCACAGTGGACTGACCCCCCAAACCAAATACTAATGGCCTAATAGAAGAAAGGTATTCCCAGTTTTGGACATAGATAAAACTTACCTCAGTTTCTGTTCTTTCACATCTAGTAACTTGTATTCAAACGGAAATTACATAAACAAACAAAACAAAAGACTTACAAAAAAGGAAGAAAATAGGAAACTTTCTCAAGAAATAAAGACTATAGAACCAATCCCAGAGATGGTCTAGATGAAGGAATTATCAAACAGGGACTTTAAAGTAACTACGATAAATATTTTAAAAGATCTAGTGGAAAAGGTGAGTAACATGCATGAATGGAGATAGAATTTCAGCATTGAGATGGAAGCTACGAATAGAGAAAGATGGAAAAGCTGGAAATAAAATGTAGACTCTCAGAGATGATGAATTTGTTTTAAGGCGTTATCAGTTGACTGGCTATAGCACAGAATGAAATTTGTGACTTGGATGCATGTGAATATGAAGTATCTAAAAAGAAACAGAAAGAAATAAAACAGTTAAAAAAAAAAAAAAAGGAACAGAGCATCTGATATCTGTGGCACAATAGCAAACCATCTGACATACGAGTAATGAGAGTCCCCGGGGGAGAAGAAAGAGAGAAATGAGCAGAAGGAATGTATGAGGGGATAACTGCCAACAATTTTTCAAAATTTATGGAAAGACAACATCTTGACTATCCAAGAAGCTCAGAGAATACTAATCAGGATTAATACAACAAACAAAACCAGCTAGACATATCAGAGTCAAACTACTAAAGACACTAAGATAAAGAGACAATCTTGAAAGCATCCAGAAACAACAGAAATACTACATACAGGGCAACAATGATAAGTATAACATATAACGTCTCCACAGAAATGAGGAGACAGAATACAGTGGAATACCATCTTAGCCCCTCGTTGAAAGAAAAACAAAGCCTGTCAAACCTGAATTACATATCCAGCAAAAAATATTTTTCAAAGATGAAGGTGAAATAAAGAAATTTTCAGGAAAAAAGAAGCTGAAAGAATTTTTATGCAGCAGAAACACACTATAAGGAATACTCAAAATAAGCTCTTTATACCGAAGTAAAATTATACCACCTAGAAATCTAATTCTGTAGGAAGAAATGAAAAATGCCAGAAGGAGTAAATATATTGGTAAATACAAAGAATCATTATTTAAAAGAATAGTATGTACATGTTTACGTGTGTGTGTGTAGAAATCACATCAAAGACTATTGACTGTTTATAGTAAAATAATAATAACATAACAAGGAGGGGTTATAGCACATACAGAATAAAACATATGAGAAAATGATCATAAAGGCAGTGAGTGGGATAACTGGAAGAATAATTCTGCAGATCTCTTAAATTCTATGTGACGTAATAGAATATGCATTGAAAGTAGCAGAGATAAAGATGCATACCATAATCTTGTGAAGCTGCTAAAAATAATACAAAGAATGTAATATAAAAATATCTGATTCGCTTCAAAAAGGCTGGAAAAAAGGAATGGGGGGGGGGGATGCAGAGAGACTGGACAAACAGAAATCAAGCACCCAAATGGAAGAGTTAAATCCAAACATATTAATAATTATGATATGAATGGTCTAAGAACCCTAAATAAAAGGCAGAATTTGGGGACTGGAAGAAATGAAATGACTCAGTTACATGCTACTTACAAAACACACTTTAAACATAAAGACACAAAGAGGATGAACGTCAAAGGATGGAAAATACGTATTTTGCAAACACTCAGCCTAACGTTGATGGTGTGGTAGGTAGGCTTCGTGGAAATGAATACCACCAGAGATAAATAAGGAAATTTAACAATTATACAATGGTCAATTTATCAGGAATATAAATTCCTATATGTGCTTGCACCTAACAAAGGTATTACATATAAGAAGCAAAATTTGACAGCAATGAAAGAAAATACAGATAAGTTCACGATCATGGTTTGAGGTTTCAATACTCATCTCCAAGGCATTGGTTGATAGAATACGTAGACCAAAAATTCAGAGTATAGAATTGGACAACACTATCGGTCAATTTGACCTGATATAAATTTGTAGAACACTGCGCTAACCAATAGCAGGAAGCACATTCTTCTCAAGGCCACCAAGTAGACTATGAGCTCGGCCCTCTAAATACTTTAAATAAATGTCTAAAGATTAAAATCGAACAGAATATGTTGTCTGATTGCAACAATATTAAGTTTAAAATCAACATCAAGAAAGTATACTAGTCCCTCCGCCCCAATTTGGAAATCAAGTATCACATATTTAAATAAGCCATGGGTAAAAGAAAAATCTAAAAAGGAAGTTAGAAAATACTTTGAACTGAATGATAATTAAACACAATATATCAAAAAATGAAATGAGTCTAAAGCAGCCCTTGTCGGGAAACGTATAGCTGCTTCAAATGCCTTTACTCAAAAAGAAGAAAGTTGTAAAATAAATGAGTTGTATTTCCACCTTCAGAAGCCAGAAAAAGAAGAACTAAATCCCAAATGAATAAGGAGGGCGGACATAATAAAAATGAGGCTATTATCAGTGACACAGAAAACAGATCATCACCAAAGCCAAAAGTTGATTCTTTGAAAACATTAATAAAAATTTAAACCACTAGCAATACAGATGAAGAAAAAGAAGAACAATACAAACTATGAATATAATAAATGGAAACGAGGACATCGCTAGAGATGTTACAAAGGATGATGAGAGGCTGTTGTGGACAACTCAATAATATGACAGAACACCCACTGAAAACTAGGCCAAACCCTTGAACAGATACTTCAGTGAGGAAGATATACAAAGAGCCACCAAGCACATGAAACAGTATTCAGCATCCTTCGTCACCAGGCAGATGCAAATTAAAACAAATGTAATACCACGATATGCACACAACAATAGGAAGAATGGAAGTAACTGTCAACCCCAAATGTTGGTGATTATGTGGAACAATCAGAATTTTCATTCTTGGGAGTATAAAATGATGGGAAACTGTTTAGCAGTAGCTTAAAAGTTAGGGAATTCCCTGGCGGTCTAGTGGTTCGGACTCTGCGCTTTCACTGATGAGGGCTCGGGTTCAATCCCTGGTCAGGGAACTATGATCCCGCACGCTGGCTGCGCGGGCAAAAAAAAAAACAACCAAAAGTTAAGCTTACATCAACCTTAATACCCAACAGTTTCACTGCTAGGTGTTTGTCCACGAGAAATTAAAACATGTTCACGAAAAGATTTGTAAAAATTGTTTATAGAAGCTTTACTCATCGTAGCCAAAACCTGGCAGCGGTCTAGATGTGCCTCAGTGACAGAGTAGGTACACAAACTGGCATATTCATTCAATGGAATACTTCTCAGCAAGAAAGTGTCATGACTTACTGATACACACAGATACCTGGGTGAATTTCAAAAACCTTATTCTGGGTGGAAGGAGCCAGACACAAAAAACCCCACCTCCTACCATGTTTCCATTTATATGAAGTTCTAAAGTAGCAAAAACAACCTATGATGACAGAAATAAGTTCAGGGATTGCTTCTGGCAGCAGAGGGGTGTTGACTAGGAAGGGGCATAAGGGAACTTTCTGGGGTGATGGAAATGTTCTCTACCTTGAATATAGATTACGTGAGTGAATGTGTTTTTCAAAACTGATCAAAATGTCTACTTAAGATCTGAGCACTTAACGGGATGTAAATTATATCTAAATAGCAAAACAAAACAAAACAAAACAGAACAAAAAACTTTAAAAAGTAATATACACTCAACTTCTTATGTGTGGATGTGGGAGGCTGGTGAGGGAAGGAGACTGAAGGCTGGGAAACGAGTAATGAGTGGAGAATAGTTCCAGGAGGATTTCTCTAAGCGAGATATGATATGGAGCCCTTGTTAGAATGTATCAATAGGTACTTGGGTTCCAACCAAATCAGCCGGGAATCGCCACTTTTAACCAGTTTCACAGAGGATACTGATGGCACACACTGGAGTTGGGGAACAGCTGGGTTACAAAACTTTCAGCCCAGAATACAGAATTTTA
>NW_006779031.1:1962169-1986155 GCF_000442215.2 Lipotes vexillifer | reverse complement strand
AAGAGTGTAGTTAGACAACACTGAAGCTAAGGCTTGAAATGTGATTTTGGATATTTTCACGAGTGATGACTGTTATGAGTCAGCTTTCATATGTCTAGAAAATCAGATTATTTTATTTTATTGAGAAGAGTTGACATTGTAATTTTTAGTTGGATGCTTGAAACTTTGAGCATCTGACAGAAACTGTAACATTAACCGAGAATCTGAGTTTTCCTGTTATTGAGATGAATTGTCAATATGTATTCATGTAAAAAATGTTTAAGGAAATGGAGTTATATTGTATCAAAACAATAATTTTGCTTCTATTATGCATAAAGCAGTCATAGAATTGCTATTGGAACAAAAAGACACGGGCTTGGGATTGATAGCAACCCGACTATCAACTTCTTTTTTTTTTTTTTTTTTTTTTTTTTGTGGTGCGCGGGCCTCTCACTGCTGTGGCCTCTCCCGTTGCGGAGCACAGGCTCCGGACGCGCAGGCCCAGCGGCCATGGCTCACGGGCCCAGCCGCTCCGCGGCATGTGGGATCCTCCCGGACCGGGGTACGAACCCGTGTCCACTGCACTGGCAGGCGGATTCTCAACCACTGCGCCACCAGGGAAGCCCCGGACTATCAACTTCTGACACTGGCATTTTGAATATATAAAGGTCTTGCAATCAGAATAGTAACAATCAGCCAATCAACAAACCAGTATTTGTTCAAAATCGATTATACCTGGGATAGTATGGCATTACATGGACCTATTTTAAAGACTGGCTCCAATGTTCATGAACTGGAGAGCTTGGTCTCCATTATTTAATCTCTCCGAGCCTCAGTTCCCCCAGCAGTAAAATGAAGAAATTATTCACCTCCCTTGCAGGATGGTTGTAAGAATTAGAGTTATCAGTGTACAGTATTTAAGCTGGGGACTGGCCCATAGTTGATACTTAACAAATGGTAGCTGTTTTCTCTTGGTCACACAGTCTAACCACTAGGGTTACTTTAGCTTCTTTTTCTTAATGAGGAAGAAAGACACTGCTGACCAAGAACAAGGATCAAGTGGATCACATATTTAGAGAATGAAATAATATGGACAGGAAAAAATAAGAGTCTGATTGGTTGTTTTTGGAGTGTTAAGGTCTATAGAGCAGGATCATGATGTGATTTCGGGGAAAGGGACCAAAAGGGCTTCTTCTAGAGCCTTTTTGAGCTGCTTCTAGACTACATATTCCATGGTTTGTACTGCACATCCAGAAGCCAGCAGAGCACCTGTAACATAGTAGGTTCTCAGTGTGTATCTGCTGAGCGAATGAAAGAGGCCAAAAGGAATCGTCACAGCTTGTGTGCAGTCCAGGCTGGCTCGGCAGTAGTGAACTTGACTAGCTGTGCTCTATCTTGGTATTCTACTATGTAGCAGTGGTTAACTAAGAAGTCAAGGAATTCTCAGGACCCAAACAAAAGTTTGTGGGTTTGTTTTTTCACATAAATGGCATTTTATGTTACTATTGGGATTAGTCCTGTGCTACTGACTAGGGGGATTAAAAACAAAGAAGGGTTCAGTGTGAGCCTTGCCTCCAAGGAATTTATAATCCAGTGGGGAAATGAACACAAGCTTCAAAACAAATGAAGGAGTTTAGAATGAGTGTCACATGATTGGTTTAGCCAGAAAGTCCTATGAGAGCTCTAGGGGTGAAAAAATCTTATTTGTCTGGGGCGGGGGGCTTTGGAAGGGCGTCTCAGAGGACATGAACCAAAGTCTAACATACATTTAAGTCCCTGGTTAAATTACACCTTCTGAATGAGGCCGCCCCAAATCCAGCCCGCAGAAGGCTGCTGTCCTGGTCTTGATCCCCTGTGGCTTTTTGTATTTCCATTACAGCACTTGTCACAGTGCTGGGCAACCAGACTATGCCTTCCTGGAAGCCAGGCCCTATGGCTCTTTCATCTTGGCACCTTCCTCGGTGTGTAGCACATCACAGAGAGGATGCTGCATAGAGAACACGTTAATGAATTGGACAAATTCCTCTCGATGTAATGGAGGCGATGGGATTGGTTGAAGCGGTTCTTTTAGGGGAGGATGGAGCTAGGACTGGAAAGCTAGGTTGAGCCACAGCCTGTTGTGAGCTTTGCTTACAGAATAAAGTCAACCACCCCCTGCCCCCGACTTGTTGGCGTACAGAATGAAGCCAGTGAAGGCTCTTCTAGAGAGAAGGAACATGATGAATGTGGCATTTGAAGACCTCATCATGTTCCCTTACACTAGCTAGTGTTAGAGCTGGAAAAGTATCTTCTTATTCAAGTATGCAGTTAAGCCCTAGTAGAACAATAAATAGTACAAAGAATGCCGGAGATGCTTGCAGATAACCAACCAAAGAAACAGTCCCGGTAAATATCCCCAACTCCGACTCCTCTGGAGGCCTCGTACATGCCTAAGTAACACCCATCATGTCATGCAAGGAAAGGCTCCTGAATCAGCAGTCAGTCCTCTAAGAACAGAGTAAAGCATGGAGTATGTTGGGAAAGGGTTACTCTTTGGACATTGCAGCTACATGTTGAACCAGACATGGGAAATTGGCATAGGTAACAGAGTAGAGTTTTGGGTCCAGGAGACATGCACATACCCTCTTTAAATATGTAAATGACCATACCTGTTATTTACAACTCCCTTTGAGGAAAGCTTTTTAAAAATTCTATTTTAGAAGGCAGTAGTAGCATGTCATATCAGATAGCTGCTAAATCCTAAGAAATGCTAATAAATTACTCAGAAAATTGCAAAACAAAGTAAGCATATTCAAATGCAACCATTTTTAACATTCTCACAAATGAGGCACTATTAAAACATACTTTACCAAGTCCTGGTCAAAGAATTCCTTCTCAACAGAATGTAGATATGTTTTCATTCTGGTATACAATATTCAGACTTCCCAATGGATAGATTAAAAAGTAACCCTTTAAATTACATGCATTATAAAAGAAGTCTTCACTTTACAAAAACATTCACAAGGATCCTTTCTTACTACACACCCTGTGTGGATTTCAAATGGTACTTGATTTACATATAATTTTCTGGAAACAATTTAATTGTATAAAGCGAGACACACTTGTTCTGTAGACTGAGATATGCTTAAACTTATAGGCCATGCCCAGTGGCACTGCTGGAATTAAAAGAAATGTTATGGCATATCCATCTTTCTCCCACAGTACTGGTATTCCCAGGGGAACTTACAGAACTTTTCCTACCCAAAAGGCACTTGCTTCCTGTAGATACTCCTTCCTTCTCAAGAAGGATGAATTGTCCCACCACCCAAGATCTCTTCACTTCCAATAGTATTCCCAACTCCAAGCCTCCAGTTTCTAAAGCAAATGGCAAGGGCAAATACACTATACATTCTAAAGACACGATTTGAAGATAGCCTTCCTGGTCCATTTTATAAGATCAGCTTAGATTGTTTAATCATTTGTCCAAAGCAAATAGACTGAAATATTTTTGAGTGTTCTCTATGCAGCCATTGTCGAGATATTCATTCAATCAACAAACACTGAGTATCTACTCAGCCCCAGGTCTGGGGCCAGGCAGTCAGAGCTATGTATTATAAGAAAGTGCACTTTGAAGCACTGCCCAGGTTAACAGTGGCCTCAGTGTTTGAAATGAATGATCTATGGAACAGCTGAAAATACACATCTGCATGCCCTGAAAAATAGACTAAGTGATCACTGATAAAAAAAAAAAAAAAACAATTAATACATACATCATTTCCTACGTGCCTATCGATAAGAAAATGAAACAAATATACTGTTTCCTGTAGTTCCCAAAGAAGGGGAAATCTGTCTTCGTATGTTCTAAATTTTGGAAATTCTCAGCCAACATGATACTTGGACTATTAGGCAGAGGTAGGCATAGCCATGAAGAGAAGGCCCACAACCAGCTAGAAAAAGAAAAGAACAAGAAGGGACCTTGAAAAGCTGAAAAAGTAGTCACGGGGACAAGCAGAAAGCAGCATAGCGAGGATATAAACACTTAGAGAAATAAATGGGTGAGCTACAATGGGACTGGTTAGACACAAGACTTTTAATAGGCTAAAGAGGCTTAGAATCCTTAACTTCAGCAAGCATGATCATGAGGAAGGGTTACACAGAGCACAGCTACTGTCTGTTCTCTGGTTTCGCTGAGGACCAAATGAGAGCCACCAGACTTAAGTAGAGGAGGGGGGATTTAGGGTGGATGTTCTTGCCCTGAGAGCCGTTGAAATGAATTCTTTAAAGAGCTTGTGTGTGTGGTGGCTGAGACAGTCTCACCTGTATAAGAGAGGTGAAGTGTTTTCCTGTCTAAAGGCAAAGAGATAAACTACCTGACCTTTCTTGGGACTCATCATTCTTCGGTTGCATAACCCTTCCTCCTGGTCTCATATGCACTGTGTTACCATGGACCCACAGCTTACCCCATATCGCATCAGGTACTTTTAACTTTCCTTTCAAAGAGACACTGCAGCATCCTCGGTTGCTGCCAACCTGTCCCTGAGTTTGCACTCATTTCTGCAAAGGGCCTTGGTTTGCCATGAACATACAGCTATTTAAAACAGACACGTCTATTTATAACACTTCATCAATCAATCTAGAAATCTTCTGTAAGCATAAAGTTGGTTTGTACCTGAATCTAACCAAACAGCTTAGATGGGAATCTGATCGCTTCCAATGAATCTATGCACTTGTCAGTGCAGTAACCGTTTGGTGAGAATTACTTATGGCACAGACCTTACTCAGCAAAGAATTAATGTATGCATTCCACTCAAATACTTTACAAGCAAAGGGACAAGTTTAAATGTTTCTGCCACGTGTACTATAAGGGACGTGGAGTCCGTAGTCCCCTTAAGGATGATTATAAGCCGTTTCCCATCTGAGTGGTGGAAACTTTGGTGGGTTTATTACAGGCATGAGTTGTGAAAATAATCAGAAAATGAAATGCTGAACTGACCTCAGAAAGTCTCTAATGATTTCCATCACTAATATTGCCCGTGATGCCCTAACCGTTCAAAGAACCTCTTTTCTCCTTTTCATGAGGAGATCAATTGAAAATAACCAACTAAGCAATGCCCATGCAACGTGACAGATCAATCGTAACCTTCATCTGGGGATGCTCCAGGACCACTTCGAGTAGTTCAGGAGATCTTGTGAAGTTCTCAGAAGGGAAAAATCTATCAATCTCAGTTAATTCCATGAATAAACACACGCTACTCAGCAGTTTTTGAACAGGGGGGAAGGATTTTGAAGAAACAAAACTTGCAAAGAGTAATCGTGCATCTGGATGAGGTGTCCTAGCAAAATAAAAAAGACATTTAGAGGGGTGAGCATTCTCCAGGGTCCTCTCGCGTTCAGTGATCAAGAAAGTGCACAGGGTTGCAATGCAAGTGTTTGCTTGACGACGCTATACTTCATTCAAATAATAGGAAGCCTGGCAAAAAGTTTCCAAAGAAAAGATGTCATTTTCCATTTAGTTACGTGTTAACATTCCTCATCAAAAAGTAGCCAGCGGAGTGAGTGATGAACCGACCTCAGAAAGTCTCTAATGATTTCCATCACTAATATTGCCCGTGATGCCCTAACCGTTCAAAGAACCTCTTTTCTCCTTTTCATGAGGAGATCAATTGAAAATAACCAACTAAGCAATGCCCATGCAACGTGACAGATCAATCGTAACCTTCATCTGGGGATGCTCCAGGACCACTTCGAGTAGTTCAGGAGATCTTGTGAAGTTCTCAGAAGGGAAAAATCTATCAATCTCAGTTAATTCCATGAATAAACACACGCTACTCAGCAGTTTTTGAACAGGGGGGAAGGATTTTGAAGAAACAAAACTTGCAAAGAGTAATCGTGCATCTGGATGAGGTGTCCTAGCAAAATAAAAAAGACATTTAGAGGGGTGAGCATTCTCCAGGGTCCTCTCGCGTTCAGTGATCAAGAAAGTGCACAGGGTTGCAATGCAAGTGTTTGCTTGACGACGCTATACTTCATTCAAATAATAGGAAGCCTGGCAAAAAGTTTCCAAAGAAAAGATGTCATTTTCCATTTAGTTACGTGTTAACATTCCTCATCAAAAAGTAGCCAGCGGAGTGAGTGACGCCCTCCCCAAGAATCCCTGTCCCTGTGGCTGCTTGGGCAACCTTGTCTCATCTTGTTTTCCTCCGTGAGCCGGAGGCTCTTGGGCGTTGGTTCCATTAGCTATCTGCCGCATCTCCCTGGCCGCCATGGAGGAACAGATCGTCTCCTAGTTTCGCTTAGATATGGACTGCCTATCTTCTGTGATTTCCCTGAAGATACGCCTAATAAGATTCTCAGAATTAATATGTGATTGTGTCCACCTCCCCTTAGCTCTATGTTGCCTTCTCTTTCCTTCCTTTCCTAAGCTAAAAGCAACATACATTCCCAGCCGATTATAATTATTTATTCCCTTTTCTTCCTTTAGAAATTCAAACGAATGTTTTGTGCTGTCTGCCCAGAGTAAAGGCAAATCTGGAGGTAGGAAATCTCTCTTGAAGCAGCTTGTGTCATAGTTTTCTAAATACAAACACGGCTTTAAATAGACAAACATTCACTCTTCTATAACAATTAATATCCAAAATTCCTTAGGCAAAAACCAAAACAAAACAAAGGAAGCATTTTTCAAAGAGTCTCCGTTCAACAGCCACACATCATGTAGTACGGGGAAACTCAAGAGCCCCTGTCCATCCGGAAAGAAGAGATCTCAACAGAAAGATCGCCAGCATAATTTTGTTAATTTCCACAAAGGCGTTAATGTCCAGGATAAGCTCTCAAATCTCTGCCCTTCAAAAACATTGCTTAAATAAATCTTACCTGAATACGACTTCCTTAACAAAGCCATGCTTCTTTATAAGCTGGTCCTACCCAGACAGTTGCTGTCTACATTTGGAGCAGGCACAGAGAAAGGAGATCAGAGAAAGTTTAAGGCATATCTAACGTATTCTCCAAGGTACTGGCCAGAAACATCAAGCCCATACTCGCGGTATAGAGAGATCATTAATGGGCATTAGCGACAGACCATTATGACTCTCACAGATCATTAATGATTCATCATGCAGCAGTATTGTTCTGGCAATAATCAGACCATTGCTTGGTCTCAGATATAAGCTTTGCCCATACTATTTGCTTAAACTTATTATTTCCAAGCAAAAATTGTACTTTGCCTTCTAGAATTACGAAAAATGGTCTGTAACAGGATCCCTCCACATTAGAGAAGTTTTTGGAACTAGCTGCCTTCTTTGGTAGATGCCTCTCCCACGGTCAGAAATCTTGTTGTCTGAAAGGCTCCCCAGTAGCTTTTGGGCCGTAGAGAATGTGTCTTTTATTTTGAAATTGAATTACTGATGAATCGAACATGCTACAAGCAAAACCAACATTTAGAAGAATTACAGTTGTTCAAACTTCTGTAACAATTACTTGTCAAATGTTGAAATTTTACCTGAATTTTGAGTTTCTTGCCAAGAAATGCATTTTCATATCGAAGTCCTTTGTTAAAAATTCAGAGAATCTACTAGCAGCTTATGATGAGGCTTTCAGCTAATTATAACAAAAAGCAGGAAACATTTTAGCATTATGCCATACACGTTACTGAGGCACTCAACAGTGTTAATATAGGAATCAAAATTTTAAGGAAAAGTGAAACCCCAAACCAAATTGTCATTCTTTTTATTTCTGCCTTATGGAAGATCCACTATTTTGGTTAAAAATTCAAATGGAAATGGAAATAGAAATTTAGTTATTCCGGGAGCAAATGAGTCTTTCCTATTGAACAGATTGGATTCTCCTTCTGTGTGGCTCTGGGAAAATTTCCCTTGAGTCAGAAAGAAAGGAAATCTGTCTCAAGGTCTGAATATCGTCACTATCAATGAATATTGAAGGATTACTGACACCCACAAGGAGCTATATTTATTGAGCCCATCACCCATACTCAATGCTATATGGAAAGGAAGATTATGTATACCCCAAAGGATTCCATAAACTTACATAATTTTTTTTTCCCTTAAACGTCTCTGCATAATCAAAATTGCCTTGTGCTCTCTCCCTCCACTTTTCCATCCAACACAAGAGTATATGAGACAACAGCGGCAGACGGGAGCCCCTCCCAAAGGGATCCAGCCTCAAGCGAAATTGGTTTAGCTGTAAGGACGGGATTTCAGCAGTAGGCAGAGGATGGAGAAAATTTGTTCTGCCCTGAAATCAAGCATCCTCCCCCGCCCCCTTCCGCCGCCCACAGCCCAGGGGCCAGAGCAGCAGGAGCCCTCAGAACCCACAGGGGCCAAGGAGCTATTCCTCAGCAGGGAAGTGTGTCCCGGTTTTGTAAGCTTTGCTGTCACCGTTTTTAATTTTTGTTTGTTTGTTTTATTTTTTTTAATTCTTAACAATTTTGGAACAGAGAGCAAACATTTTTAACATTTTCATTTTGCACTGGGCCCTGCAAATTAAGTAGCCAGTCCTGACCCCTGCCAGCCATTAGTCAGTCATGCTAAGAGGGGCAGAGTGTGGCCATGGGGTCTCCCCGATGGCCCTGGGGCTGGCAGGCCACCAGGCACACAGTTGCATATGCTCGGATCCCTGTTTGCAACCCAAAACGGCTAATGGGAGAATTTAGGCTTCAGTGAACTCCTTACACAGGAGAGATGCCAGCTTCCTTCAAACAAAAATAGAAAACCCTAATACGAAGGCAGTCTCTCTTGGCCAATGGAAGAGCTCTTTTTAAAAGGCATTTCTCAAGGGGCGAAATTAAGTCATCTCAACCTGAGTGGTCTCATCGGGTCTAATCAAGAGACTCAGTCTTTCTTGTAGCTGTGCCATAGCTTCTTCTGGCCGGGCAGGGGCTGCACTGGTCAGTGCACCGGAGAAGGAGGTTCCCCTGGGATGAGAGCAACGCAATCTTTGCCTGTCTAGACAGCACAGGAATAAACAAAGTGAGGCTGACACGGAGCCAGATTGCAAGGCAGGTGAAATTTATTTCTGCTCTCCTTTCTCTCCTTTCCCCCAACTAGTTGCCAGGCGCTCAGGGCCTAGGTGCTGCTGTCCAGCTGCTGGAACTCCACTGCAGGAGGAGCCCCCTACTAGGCGTGGCAACTCCCTCCGTACCCCAGGCCCTACCTTCTCCTGCCTTCCATGTCTCCCCAGGTCAGGCATCATGGAGGAAAGCAATCTGATTAAACTAATTCACACGAATTTGTGAATAAATGACAGCTCTCACAGAGGTGTTTTCATTTTGAAGGAAAGTGTCTGGTTCTTCGACTGGCATACCCTTGGGGAGTGGGACCAATGGAAGGATGTCAAGCAACAGAAAGGTACAGGGGATGTTAGTGCTCACCTGTTCTATTTAGCCTTAGGTGGGGATGGATTTCAACGTTTTCATCACTTCTTGCTTGATTTCAGTTTCTAAACCTTAGGGTTTCAAAAGTAGCAAGGGGGGGATGGGTTTGGGCTGAGCCAGCCCATTGGTTCACGGTACCACTCCCAACCTCACAAGCCAGACTAATTGAGTTCTCGGAATGTACCAGGCTCTTTCACACCTCGGCGGGTCTGTTCAAGATCTTCCCCCAGAGTGGGGTGCCCTTCGCCCTTTGTCTGCCTACTAATCTTTCAAGTAGGACATCTACTGGGAAGACACGTCTTCCAGCCTCTCCACACTTCTCAGTTGACCATGGCCTCCTTGGTCCCTTCACTGTACCCAGCACAAACGTCTATCACTGAACTATTCAACTTGACTGCATTCAGCTGTTTATATTTACCAGCCTGTAAGTGGCTCGAGGGCAAGGGCCCCATGGGACCTGACAAGCACCTGTGAACAAATGAAATCAACAGAGAATGGGGTAACCTAAATGGTGAATGCACTAGGAGTCTGAGCCTACGCGGCTGTCATAATTGTGATAAACAGATTCGCAGGCTGTAGGGCGCAGTTTTGCGTTAGTTGACTTAGGCAGGGGCTGCATGGGTGCCTTCACTTCCTTTACAAGGATTTCATCCAGGTAGAATTGATACTGGGGTCAGCGCTCAGTGCTGTGTCACTCACCCTCTTCTAAGAGATGCCATCAGCAACTAACTCTCTCTTTCTGCCCATTGACCAACAGCACCCCTCCAAAGTCACAATCTATCGTCTGCCCCTACTGGCAGAGTCCAGACTAAACAGAAGTTGACAAATCTAGTTAACTCTCTGGCGAGTGGCCTTTCATCCCAGCCCAAGAAGTTACAGATCTCCAAGCTTTCATTGCACTGTGGTCCAGCAGCCCGACTTAGCATCCTGCCTTCCCGGAGGCCCCAATCAATACTCTGCCCTCCCCTTACAGCCCAGACACATCAAAAGCAATAATGCCTGATATTTAATCATTTCCCATTAAAATGCAAGGCTCTGTCTCCAGGCCCCCTTGACAGTTTAATTGTTTTAAAATGTCTGCAGAAGCCGATGTAAACAGATTTGTAGTACGTTGTTTACATGCTGTGCCATCACAGCCTCTTGGCTAATTAATAAGAGCATTTTGCTGCAAACTGGGCATCTTGGCTGCACTGATCCCTCATGTTGGGAAGAAGTTATGGGAGAGAGGAATTTATGAGAGTAAGGACAGATACATTTTTCATTAAAAAGTACCAATGCCTTGAAATTTTATGCGCACAAAAAAGCCTGCACGCAGATGTTTATAGTGGCTTTATTCATCATCGCCCAAAAGTTGGAAGCAACCAGGATGTCCTTCAGTAGGTGAGTGGATAAATAAACTGGCACACCCAGACAATGAAATATTATTCAACGCTAAAAAGAAATGAGCTTTCCAGCCACAAAGAGACATGGAGGATCCTTCAATGCATATGACTAAGTGAAAGCAGCCAATCAGAAAAGGCCACACACTGTGCGATTCCAACTCTATGACATTCTGAGAAAGGCAAAATATGATGACAGTAAAGTGTCTGCCAGGGATTGGGGGGGAGGAAGGGATGAATGGGCAGAGCACAGAGGATTTTTAGGGCAGTGAAAACACTGTGTGATACCATGATGGATACATGTCATTATACATTTGTCCAGACCCACTGAATGTATAACACCAAGAGTGAACCCTAAGGTAAACTATGGACTTTGGGTGATTGCGACATCACTCTAGGTTCATCAGCTGTAACAAATGTACCACTGTGGTAAGGGATGTGGATGATGGGGTAGGGGGCAGGGGTATATGGGATGTCTCTGTAGCTTCCCCTCAATTTTGCTGTGAATCTAAAACTGCTCTAAAAAATAAAATTGAAAAGTACTGAGTACCTAGTATGTTCCAGGAGTCCATGTCTTCTCACTGGATTCTCACGACAACCCCGTAAGGTTTTCTTTGTTGTGCCTTGTTTTTGCAGATGAGGGAACTCAGGCCAAGAGAGGGGAAGTTCCTTGCCCAAGGTCACGAAGCGGGCAATTGGCTGGAGTCTTGTCAAGGGTTTCAAAAGCTTGCTCCGTGGTTAAACTGGACGCCCTTTATGGTTTCTCCCGAGCCAGAGTTTTCACAATCACGAGTCCCTCCTCCTCTACAAAGCGATCTCCAGTGAGCCCACAGCTGCTGGAAGTCCGTCACCAACTGCCCATGTCTCTCATTTCCCACGATACCAAAGAGTCCCAGGGAGGAAAGGAAATCTCCCACAGGCAGCCCCACCCCAGTCAGAAGATAGGAACGGCTTCACTGCTGTCAACTGCCAAGGGCTGCATCTCCCTGTCAATTTCTCTGAGCGCAGCAGGGGCAGAGAGGCAGCCAGGGAGATCCACTTCTCCCTTACCCCCATGAACACAGGAGTCAGCTTCGATAACAGCTCATTGTTTATCCTGCCCACAGCTCAAACCCAATCAGCACCTGCACTGCCCTTAGGTACAAGAGGCACAGATGAAGCCTCGGCCACTCTCAGGAATACTCATTACAATTGAGTGTTTTAATGTAACAGTCACAACTGTGCAAAAAGCTAGGCGGTGGGATCGGGGTGATGATCATTTCTTCATTGGGCTACTGTAAGAATTAGAAAAGAAATTCACGTAAAGTGCTTAGGGCGGTGCCCGGCACACTGTGATCGGTAGGTGCAATGAGTCCCCTTCTCTTCCCCTCAGTCCCTACGGGCCCATTTACTTGTATCCCCTGTAATCTCATCATTATCCTTCCCGACGTTTTTTGGCAGCATTTTTATGGAAACTGATCAATAAGCAAGCAATCCATGAACACTAACGGAGTCCTTACAATGTACCTTTGTACAATGTACCTTTGCCATGTGCAGGAGACACAGATGGAAAGCACACACATACACACAGAGCTCAGGCTCTAAAAGGATGATAAACATGAATACAATTTAAAAATATCACCCAGCACCCAAGGCCATCAGGGATATGCTAAAGGCAGAAACTGGAGCTACGATGTTGAAAACAAGATTTGATTTGTCTAAGTCACTGGTTATACAAACTACGGCTTCCCAAATATTGATCGTGCTGTCTGTGTTCTCCCATTACGGTCCTGTAAGAATCAAAACTGAACTAGTGCACACAAGCTGGATACTGCTCTGTCTATGTGCTCTTAGTAACAAGAGCTGGCTGACAGCCCATCTCGGATACGTGGATGGGTCTTCTTCTAGAATAGTCTATTCTATGTCAGGGTTTAAAAAGCAACGTAGCACATGCTTTGCTCTGCTCGATTCTGCTTCTGACATCGTAGTAAATAACACCTGAATCTGTCAATGAACAAATTCAAGATATACCAAAAATCATACATTTTTAAACTTGATGCCTGATCTTTTAAAGGTGCTGAGGGGGTGTGTGTCTGTGTGGGCGTGCGCACATGTGCACAGATGAGCAGGCAGGCACACATGTGCACCTTATTAGCAGGAAGACTTGTTCCAGGCAGACGTGATTTTCAAGCATGATGGAAGACTTATTCATTCATCTCTTGCAAAACTGTATGCAATGCAGGGACAATAGAAAAGTTGTTTGGTTTCTGCAGTTTCTCTGAGGGAGAACAAATTAATGAAGAACGGTTTCTCTTTGTATTCATAGCACCCCCTGGTGGAGAGCTAGCATATTTCAGTTGCATGCTAATCCTCCCTGCTTGAACAATTTTTATTTTCCTCTCAATCTATGGAGGGAGGGAGAAAGAAATTAAATATTTTGACTTTTCTAGATTTATATTTCATGACCATAGGAATAAATTACTGTCCGCTTTGTTCACTTACTCTGAAGATTCTCTTGACTGAATTTAAAATTAATGTCAAATCCTTATTCTAGGGAAATTTCTTTTTATTCACCAAACATTTCCTGAGTGCCTATTATTATGTGCTAGGCCTGTTCTGGGTGCTTGAGACACAGGAATAAAGAAGCCCGAGTCCCTGCTGGGGAGGAGCTTGTCCAGAGCTGAGAGGTATCTTGGAAGGCCATCTTCGAAAGTGCAAGGCTGGGGGGCTCAACCGGGCCTGGTAAGACTCTCCGACAGTGACCAGGAACCAAAAAGGCTTCACAGAGAAGGTGACAGTTGACCCGAGCATTGAAAGTTGAATAGCTGTTCACAAGGCAGATGCGGTTGGTGAGGGAGATAAGGTAGTCCAGGCCGAAAAAGTAGACAGAGCAACCTGAACCCACATGGGACACACCGGAAGGTGAAGTCGTTTAGCATGGCCACAGGGTAAGGGATGAGCGAGTGAGGAGCAGAGGATTTTGGAGGCGTAAACTGAAGAGGCAGGCGGGTGATCGTTTAGAAAGCCAGTCTAAGGAGTTTGGACGTTACCCCAAGCGCAACTGGGTTTTACACTAGAAATGATTAAAAGTGCTCTCATAAAGGTAATATGGGCTGCAGCGCGTAGAATGCAGGGGAGGGGGGAGACGAGACAGGGAGCTCTGGTAAGTGATACAGTGAGAGATGATGAGGGTAGAAAGTGAAGTTGTAAGTTCCTTCTGAAGACCCCACCAAAGCCTGGATCGTTGTCTATATCAAAACAAAACAAAACAAAACAAAAAAAAACCCTAGTTCTCTTCACTATAAAACAACTGATTCTTGGGTTGGGGGAGGGGGCAGGCAGTGATTACGTCAAATAGTCATCTAAGCTGCTCTTTGATTTGGCCAACACCAGGCAGATGGGCTCCATCCCACCTGTAGATTCACAACGAAGTGAAACCAAGTCCCCCTAAAACCAAGTTCTTTTGCCAAGTTTACGATCAACCTCTCTACCCAAAACATTGTTCCCTTTCTTGTCCCACCCCTGCTCCCCCTCAAGATTGAGGAGAATCAAAGAAAAGGAGGGACTGCAACTGAGCAGCACCCTCTGGGATCCTCCCAGGTACAAAAGCTTCTCGGTGTCCCCCGTTTCCTCTTTGTAGGAAAAAGGCTTCAGCTTCCTAGACCTTCCCTAAGTTGCAAAGGGCAGATTCAAGCAGTTATAATTAGAGGAGTGAGGGAATGCAGGAAGAAACAACAGTGCAGCCGTGGGGCAGGGTCCTGGTTCCTCCTGCAGGGTGGTGCATAACAATGTGCCGCATATCTCTGAGTTCTTCTATGGAACTAAGATCCCCACCCAGGTGGAGGATGGTAACTTCAGGCTGAGCACAAGCACGTGGGCCCCAGACGGGTTGGAACCAGAAGGCTGATGACTGAGATTCCTAAAACACCACCCTGTTACCTCACCACCAACCATCGGGGAGTTTGGGCTTTGTGAGCACTACCCACCCGTTCTCCTTGCTCGGCCCTGCAATAAACCTTTCTCTGCTCCAAACTCTAATGTTTCAGTTTGTTTGGCCTCACCGAGCATCAGGGTGAAGTGGTGAAAAGCATGGGCTCTGGGGCCAACAGACAGAGACTTGAGTCCTGGCTCTGCTACTCGTCGGAAGCTATGCTTCCTTGGGCCTGTCTCCTCACCTCTCTGAGCTTCAGTTTCCTCCTCTGCAAAATGAATGTAATCATTGTACCTATCTCTCAGGGTGCTCGTACGAACTCAATTAGGTAATGCACGTAAAGCACGTATTACAGTGCCTGGCACATAATAAGCAGTTGATAAAAGCTAATGTACTTCCCCTTCCCCTTTCTTGTTCAGTGCACCCAGGAAGGTGAGCGTTTTGTAAGATGCCTGTACACGAGTCTCATAGTGCCTGCCTCGGGTACTCTACCTTGGGCTGTCAGGAAAGCCTCTATTTGAAAGGTATCTGATGATTTCAGCAGTCTGTTCCCTTCCTAACCAGGACAGAGTCTAAGTTCCACAGGGAGAGCTGAGAACAAGCCAGGCTCTCTTGGTCCAGACGGCCTGGTCTGCGTACTTGCCAATTCTTACTGGAAAGCACGGAGCCTGGAAACAAGGCTGGCAGCAGAATCCTATGGGATTTCTAAGTCAGCCAAGAAAGAGACAGGTGAAGAGGAAAAGGCCCAGGCAAGATAGTTGGACAAGTGGATTTGGCATTACTGGGTTCCGATGCAGAGAGGGAGAGAGCAGAGCTAGGCCTGAAGGAAGTCCTTGCGTCAAGGTGCACCTCCCACAATGGCTTTTTACATGAGCCCCCCAGAGTTAGCATTCCTAAGAGTGAGTCCTCGGGAACACTGAGCTGACCAAGACTCTCTGACTGAAACGATTCTGTGATCAGTAAGTTTGGAAAAGGCTGTTCACCATGCCCTACTCTTGGAGATTCATATTATACATTTGGATGGCTGAAGGTTCTCATAAAGCCTACAGTAAAGAAACCTATTATCTGTGAGAAACTCTGGGTTAAACATACTCATTTGCCCCCGGAATTGTTTATTTCCCACATTAACTACTAGTGTTACTTAATACCAGTATTTAGTGAAAAACACTGGGGACATGTCGGGCTAACGTCTCCTTGGGCATGAGCCTCTTTAGCCAGGGCGGAATCACTCAGGGGGCCCCTGTGAGCGGCTCCAAGGGTTCTAATCCTAGGTTGGCACTGTATTTTCCACATATGTATCAGACGACCCCAGAGGGATGGGGTCGGAAAGTTGCCCCGGATAGGGTTGCCTCCACGACTTCTGGTATTTCTGGTTTCCAGGTGAGGGCTCCCTTAAGGAGGTTTTGAAAACCTGGTACCCAGAAAAAGGTAAAACTGAAGCCCTTGAAGAAGGGAGTCCACTTGACCTAGAAGGAGTAGAGCTTCTGGGTCGGCCACAGTGCTTCTAGGCTTCTGAGGTGATGAAGGGCTGGAAAAGGGAAAGAACTCAAGTATCATTTCTCCAGCTCGAGGGTGCCCCGCAGGCCCACCTGCCCCAAACCGCTCCTGCAGCAGAAACTCCCTCCTTTGACACACGAGGTAACAGAGACTCAGGAAGTTTGATCATAGGTTGGTGTTACAACCAATCCCGCTGCTTTTGTCCCAAGACAATTTAAATATCGTGTTTCATGGAACTACACAAAATGTTGATAACCTTGCGATGCGATACTTGCTCTGGACTGAATTGTGTGTCCCCCCCCAGAACTCATATGTTGAAGCCCTAGCCCTCAGTTTGGAGATAGGGCCTTTAGGGAGGTAATTAAGGTTAAATGACATCACAAGGGTGGGGTCCTCATCTGACAGGACTGGTGTCCTTATAAGAAGAGGAAGAGACACCAGAGAGCTCAGGAAATCTCTCTCTAGCTCTTTCCTACCACCCCTCCCCCAAGACTATGTGAGGACACGGCGAGAAGGTAGCCATCTACAAGCCGGGGAAAGAGGCTTTACCAAAAACTGACTTGTTACAGCACCTTGATCTTGCACTTCTAGCCTCTAGAACTTTGAGAAAATAAATTCCTGTTTAAGCCACACTGTTTCTGGGATTTTGCTATGTCAGCCCTAGCAGACTAATGCTGTACCTCTTTCTTCTAAAGCGTATATAACTTCTTTGCATTTCTTTCCCAAACAACCCCACCTAGAGGACAAAACAGTCCAAATTTGTAAAACTGTATAACGCTTGGAAAAGATGCAACCAGGAGCAGTTTAAAAACAGGAATGCAACTGTAATGAAATAGAAATGAAGCAAAATCGCAATGTCCAAATGCAAGGTGAAATCAGTAAACATTTAATGAATGACTACTCTGTACCTGGCTCTGTGCTTGATAACAATAGGCAGCTGGGGTGGGAAACACGCTGTTGAATAAAATCTAGTCCCTTCCTTCAAGGGATTCTGCATTTAGTGGAGGAGACAGAGAAGTAAACTTTTAAAAAGCAAAGGAGAAGTTCTGTGTTAGAGAGGAGGGACTTCTAACACATTGGTCGGGGTTTGGGAGGCTGGACTCAGGAAAGGCATTCAGAAGAGGTGATATGAAGCTGAAACTAGAAGCGGAAACAGGATGCAATCAGGTGAAAACAGTTAACTGCTCTAGGAACAGGCGCAACCCAGAGGAATCATACAAAGTCTCTACGCTAAATGAGCTCCTTAGCTCCCAGGAGAGAGCAACCAACACACATATAATTAATTACCTTACAAGGTAGTAAGTGTAAGGACACAGATGTGGCACAAGTCATTATGAAAGCACAGAGGGGGGCGCCTACCAAACCTAGCCTTGGCGGCAGTCAGGGAAGCCCTTCTCAGAGCATGTGCTAGGAGCTGACTTTTGATGGCCAGTGGTCAGTAGTCAAGTGAATTGGAGGGGGTGGGAAAACGTCTGGGATTCCAGGCAGAGGCAACAAGTACAAAGACATACAGGCCTGAGTCGATCGGACCCAGTTGAGAAATGCAGCGGTTCGGAACGCTTGGCACACAGATTTGCAGGAGTGGGACGAGACGTGGAGTTGTGAAAGCTGCTAGTAGGCTGGATCATGTGGCACGGCATGGACCACAGAAAGGGATTTGCTACAATCCTGTATGCCCCTAGGGGAATCTGCAAGCATTTTAAGTGAGGGAGAGACCCGACCCAGTTGGCACTTTAGAAAGAGCTCAGTGGCTGCAGTGTGAAGATTAGTGTGGTGGTTGCCAGTACGAGACTAGAGGCAGAGGACGACATCTCGAGAGGATGTTTATCCAGGGAGCAATGTCTCGAGAGCCCAAATTAAGGAACTGATGCTGTGAACAGAGAAAAAGAGGACTTCAGAGCCGCTGTAGATGCAGAGTTGATAGAATTTGGTTATGGACTGGAGATGGAAGGTAAGGAAGAGGCAGGTGTCAGGGAGTACTCTAGGGTTTCTGACTTGGGCAACTGGATGGTTGGGGTGTTGTCATTCATCAAGATAGGGAACCTTGGAGTTCATTTTCCCAACTTTCTATTTTTACAGGTGAGGAAACTAAACTTGCCCGACATCATTCAAAAAGTGAGTGACAGCTGGCACTAGAAGCCAGTATTTTCTGATTCTTTGCCAACTGTTTTGTGTGCACGTGCACATATGCACACACACATGCACAAATTCAGTTTTGGATATGCCTGCGGGGCCGTGGAGATGATCTAGAATTAGTAGGCCTGCGATATGGAAGAGGGACCTGGATTGGAGATAGAGATTGTGGAGTGAAGAACAAAGAGACCGTAATTGCAGTCCTGAGGGGTAGGGTAGATGAGATGAGATGAGATGAGATGCCCTAGGAAGGATGCATGGAGGGAGATGCGAAGGAGGTTGAGGATGAAACCTTGAGAAATACTAACATTTATAATAGAGGAAGAGGAGGGAGTGAAGGAGGGGAAATAGCATCTTTCTACTAGCACCTTTTCTTCACTTTTTGTAACCTATGTTGTTGAAAGGTACCACTTTTGGAGATGTGCTTAAAGGGAGTAACCACCTCTTCCCTTTTTGCTTTTTTCCCTGTCCATTAGCAGGAAATTATGTCCACAAGCTGCAACAGAATTTTCCAGTTGGAACAGATCTTACATCAGACCCTATTACAGAACATATCCTATCAAGTGGAATGTATGAGGGGTATCCACAATCAAAAGTAATGGGGTCATGAGGGTGAAGCCTAATTAATTTCATCTAAGAAGTGGGGAATTAACCATGTTTGCCACTGTTATCATCATCATCATCATCAACATAGCAATTATTATTTACATTATTCACTTATCCTATTTTATGGATGACAAAACAAAGGCCCAGATTATGGATAGGAGAACCTGCTCAGGTTCACACAGTCAGTAGAAGAACTTAGACTTGAACACATTTAAGTCTAACTGTGGCTATGACAGTCCTGAACAAGAAGGGTTTCCTAATAATATTCAACAAATATTATGAACTGAGCACCTTGGATGGACCATACTCTAGAAAAGTGGTCTCCCAAGTGGGATACATGAGTCTCAGGAATGGGCAAAGGAATCAGATGTGGGGAGAACATATTGGAACTTCAATTATATGTATTTTACTCATCCTTTTTTATTTTATGCTTGTGTTTATTTTAGAGTATATTTAGAATATAATTAAAATATATTAGTAGACATGTACATATACATAATTTGTACATAAATAAGTATGTACACTCAGGTAGAGGTGTGTGATCAAAAGGTTTGTAGATGACCGGTGTAGAGACAGTGATAAACAAAACCTCACTAGCCCTGACCTCTTAGAATTTACACGTAACGCTGTCTGTCTCCTGAGCCCACGTTCCTGAGTCTCTTTATTTTATACAACTTTGAAGTACACAAATCCTTTGTATTGCTTGGACCAAAGCACAGACCACAGATTTAATTTAAAATATAGTCTTGTGAACAATTTATTTTCCAGACATTTATCCCCAGAGGCTATTTCTCACTGTCAGAAAAAAATCAGAGGTATCTATGTTTGAATCAGCACCTTCCATTACTCATTTTTATCGATGATGATTTCCTTTATAGTTGAAACATGAAAAGAATTTTAAAATTTGAAATACATACCCAGATAACGTACCATATTACAGGCTAGCTTCAATTTTCACACATTCCCTAAGCACTATTTTTCTTTTATATGTTGAATCCACCAATCCTCTCAGACATTCATCAGCTATTTGAGAGCATCCTGGATTCCAAGCACTGTTCTAGGCACTAAGGAATTCAACTTGTATGTTAGCATATCTCCAATTTTTCTCTTTTCCAAAAGCTAACTGCTAAGGAGAGCTTTACTTATCTGGAGTGTTATTTTTTTCCCTTGCTCTCAGTTGCCCAGCCACCTACAGCAAAAAGGAAGGCCCTGTCAGGTATTCAGTGTTAATTGTCAGATAAGAATAGAGCAAATATACAGGAATTTATTTTATTGGTAGAAATGAAGTCACAGTTCCAGAAGTGGTTTCCCTTTTGATGGCTATGAGCTACGCTTTGAATTTTTAGAGTGCAAAGATCAGGATGTATCTGAATTATTAAGCATCTGTCCGGTCAGTATGTTAGTTTCAAGAGAGCCTAATACAGCCAAGAATCAACAATGCCAAACTATAAGATTCCTGGAACCTCTGAGATGAGAATATGAATCCTATAACCAACCTGACCTTTCTAGTTGTGTGGCCAAATCCGGGCACTGTTTGAGTCTGAGACTTAACTCTGTGAAAGCAAACTTGGCTTTCATGAAATGTCTCAAGGTGAGCTGAGAGTTAAGCTCAGTGATACAATATGGTGACAGGACTGAGATGGCTGGCTGGACTAGACAATTAACAAGCATACTTCAGTGTGTTAAGTAGCAGTATTCTTGTTGGCTTAATCAAAATTGATCAGAGGGCTTCCCTGGTGGCGCAGTGGTTGAGAGTCCACCTGCCGATGCAGGGGACGCGGGTTCGTGCCCCGGTCCGAGAAGATCCCACATGCCGCGGAGCGGCTGGGCCCGTGAGCCAGGGCCGCTGAGCCTGCGCGTCCGGAGCCTGGGCTCCGCAACGGGAGAGGCCACAACAGTGAGAGGCCGGCGTACCGCAAAAAAAAAAAAAGATCAGATACTAGGCTTCTAACTGTGCTCTTTTGTTTGACTAAAGCTGGTGAATGTTTTCTGGACTGGTTGTGTCTTGCTGCTCTCTGAAGAGTTAACAGATTATTCCTCACTCTTGTTACCACCACCATTACCATCACCACCAACAAAATCATGCTGCCAACATATAAATGGATTCAGATTAGGAGACTCACAACTGAAATAATGCCAGTCTTTGATCATAGCAGTGACAAGTGGCTCCCACTTTAAAAACCTACTTTATCAGCATTTACTATGTACATGTAATAGGTTACTTACACACAAGCCTAGCTGGAATTTTGGATAGAAAATACCTTCTTGTTTTTATTCTAACGAAGGAGCATGCCAAATAGATTTAAATGTTCATGGTCTGCTTAAAACTAGAGAGAGAATTTCCAGTAAAATGGATGTGGTGTGATTCAGCCCATGTAGATAATAGGCACTAAAATGTAGGCTCTGTGAGGACAGGAACATTTGTTTAGATCCCTATCGTGTCCTCAGTGCCTCACATGACACCTAGCACATGGTAGGCAGTCAATAAATATTTTTTTTGAATGAATGAATGTATACAAGTATCACAACGAATGTCCACTTGATTAACCTGACTCCTTCCCCTCACCCCTCAGGCAGATGGGGGAGTTTCTTTTAGTTTCATGAGTCAGCCATGCTCCCTCTCCCACTGGGACTCAGCATCTTTTGTTCCTGCTCTCTGGAATGTCCATTTCCAGAAAAATTAACCCCTTGGTTCCCCCTCCTCCCCACATTACTTCACCAACTTAACTGCCCTGATACTGCTGTCTTTAGAAAGGCCCGCTTGCACAGTTGGCCCCTTGGCTGGTGTCTGGAACTTGGCCGGCAAAGAGTTCCCTACACTGATATGAAGCTTTTGCACAAAATGATAAATGTGATTCACTGCATTTAAACAATTTCGTACAAACAAGGTGGTTGATGCTGAATACTGTTTTCCTTCTGGGTATCTGGAATTTCGGCATGTACCAGGCAGGTGGTGCCTACGTGAGCAGCCCTCAGCAGAAACCCTGGGCACTGGGTCTCTAATGAGCTTCCCCGAGAGACAACCTTTCACGTGTGTTGTCGCGCTTGTTGCTGGGGGAAATAAGGGTGTCCTGGGTGACTCCACTGAAAAAAAAAAAAAGATCAGATACTAGGCTTCTAACTGTGCTCTTTTGTTTGACTAAAGCTGGTGAATGTTTTCTGGACTGGTTGTGTCTTGCTGCTCTCTGAAGAGTTAACAGATTATTCCTCACTCTTGTTACCACCACCATTACCATCACCACCAACAAAATCATGCTGCCAACATATAAATGGATTCAGATTAGGAGACTCACAACTGAAATAATGCCAGTCTTTGATCATAGCAGTGACAAGTGGCTCCCACTTTAAAAACCTACTTTATCAGCATTTACTATGTACATGTAATAGGTTACTTACACACAAGCCTAGCTGGAATTTTGGATAGAAAATACCTTCTTGTTTTTATTCTAACGAAGGAGCATGCCAAATAGATTTAAATGTTCATGGTCTGCTTAAAACTAGAGAGAGAATTTCCAGTAAAATGGATGTGGTGTGATTCAGCCCATGTAGATAATAGGCACTAAAATGTAGGCTCTGTGAGGACAGGAACATTTGTTTAGATCCCTATCGTGTCCTCAGTGCCTCACATGACACCTAGCACATGGTAGGCAGTCAATAAATATTTTTTTTGAATGAATGAATGTATACAAGTATCACAACGAATGTCCACTTGATTAACCTGACTCCTTCCCCTCACCCCTCAGGCAGATGGGGGAGTTTCTTTTAGTTTCATGAGTCAGCCATGCTCCCTCTCCCACTGGGACTCAGCATCTTTTGTTCCTGCTCTCTGGAATGTCCATTTCCAGAAAAATTAACCCCTTGGTTCCCCCTCCTCCCCACATTACTTCACCAACTTAACTGCCCTGATACTGCTGTCTTTAGAAAGGCCCGCTTGCACAGTTGGCCCCTTGGCTGGTGTCTGGAACTTGGCCGGCAAAGAGGTCCCTACACTGATATGAAGCTTTTGCACAAAATGATAAATGTGATTCACTGCATTTAAACAATTTCGTACAAACAAGGTGGTTGATGCTGAATACTGTTTTCCTTCTGGGTATCTGGAATTTCGGCATGTACCAGGCAGGTGGTGCCTACGTGAGCAGCCCTCAGCAGAAACCCTGGGCACTGGGTCTCTAATGAGCTTCCCCGAGAGACAACCTTTCACGTGTGTTGTCGCGCTTGTTGCTGGGGGAAATAAGGGTGTCCTGGGTGACTCCACTGGGAAAAGAGTGTTGGAGGTTTGAGCCTGGTTTCCTCCAGATTTCTCCCCATGCATCTTGTCCCCAAGCTGACTTCGCTCTGTATCCTTCTGCTGTAATAAATCATAGCCATGAGCACGACTATATGCTAAACCTTCTAGTGAATCACTGAACCTGGGGGCGGTCTGCGCAACTCCCGACATATCTCCTACTATAAACTCATCACATTTCATGAAATAAACAATGGCCTCAGATCCACCCGAGACTGCAAGCTCCATGGGGGCAATAACCTTGCTGGTTTTGTTCACCACAGTATCATCAGCACCCAGCAGAGTGCCTGGCACACTGTGGATATTTAAAATATTTGTGGAACGCACGAAGCAATGAAAGAATACATAAACTAGAGAACTATGTATGGGAAATTAAAACCTTAAGACTACACGTACAAACTCATTGTTAAAGGTTAGAAGGATGGTTAAACCCAATATTGCCTCTGATTTTTACACCTCAGGGTCCAACAATTTCTTGCAGAACACATATTTAAAATTATGACAAGAGCTAATTCGAAAATATGATCTAACAGATTCAGCTTTTTTCTCTTGCCTTTAACATAGCACCTGGCATATATAAGACACTAAAATATAGTTATTTGATAAAGAAATTAATAAAGATATATATATATCAATTTCAAACTCTATAATGAAATTGCTACATTAGTTTCCTCTCAGAATAAGAAATCAGCCTGGACTGTGAAAATCCATTTGTTAGCGAGTCATCACAAATTTGCATTTTTTCCTGGAAAACTTACCCATACTTCATAGAATCACTTATTTTTGGAAAATATTTCTAAGCTTCTAGCTCTAACCCATTTATCATAAAGGTC
>NW_006779031.1:1948361-1962159 GCF_000442215.2 Lipotes vexillifer | reverse complement strand
GGGAAAGAGCCTACCCAAAGTCTTCACTGTACGAGTAGTGTATGGGGGATTGAAGTTTTACCCCAAATTCATATGCTGAAGTCCTAATTCCCCTAACACCTCAAAATGTGACTCTATTTGGAGATAGGGCCTTTAAAGAGATAACTACATTAAAAGGAAGCCATTAGCGTGGGCCATAATCCAACAGAGAGGTGTCCACACAAGAAGAGGAGATTTGAACACAAAAAGAACCAGAGATATACGCACACAGAGGAAAGTCCATGTGCGGGCACAGCGAGAAGGTGGTCATCTGCAAGCCAAGGAGAGAGGTCTTTGAAGAAACCACCCCTGCTGACAACTTGATCTTGGACTTCTAGACTCCAGAACTGTGAGAAAATAGATTGCTATGGTTTGAGTCATGCAGTCTGTGGTGTTTGTTTTGTTATGGCAGCCTGAGCAAACAAATACAAATGTCGTCCTTCCGATGACAACCTTTTGCTATGCATCCCCATCAGACCAGAGAAAAGAGAAGGCAGCTGGCAGCCATAGATTCTAGGAGCCCTGGGCAGCTTAACCCTCCCTCCCGCTGCCCAGTCAAATTTCCGGCTGGAGAAGCCAAGGCAGCGGGACGGGGCTGGAGTGAGGCATGGGGAGGAGCCCGCCCTGGCAGACAGTTTGAAGCAGGCTGCTGGGTGCTGGTCATTAGCAAGCAGCTTCCTGGAGATGGCAGCATTAGCTAACGATTACTCCTTCAGGCAGGCCAGCTGCCTTTTTGCTTTTTCCCTAACAATTTACAGAAAGGGTAGGATAAGGAATGGATCCAAATAAAGCAAGGACTCTTGCCAGGGCCATATGTTTCTAACTGGGGTGCCTTTTTGCTTTTTCCCTAACAATTTACAGAAAGGGTAGGATAAGGAATGGATCCAAATAAAGCAAGGACTCTTGCCAGGGCCATATGTTTCTAACCGGGGTGGGAAGCCCTAGCAAAGCTTATAGAATTTCTTTCTCTTGACTAATTTCAACACCCCCCCTCCCCGCCCCCAACCTCCCATCCCAGCCCTTTAGCAGAGCACAGTCTCCACGAATTCCAGGCTGCCTGGGGGACAATTATACCATTGCATCACTCAGTGTGGGTTGCACATTTCCCATTCCAGTCATCCTGGTGAATTTACAGTCCTGCCCATTCCCCTTCTCTCCGCCCATCCTTCCTCCCCGCTACCGCTACCTCGGGGCAATGTACCATGCATATTTCTGGCTTCAGGCTCGTGTTCCCACTGTAACCTCCATCTGGAATGCCCTCCTTCCCTTTGTCTAATTCCAATCCTTTATCTACTTCTAGGCTGAACTAAGCCCCTGTCATCCATGAAGGCTTCCTTGGGCACCACAACCTGCAATCAGGTCTCTTACCCTGAATCAACAGTAGTGCGGTGTGATGAGAGTCCGATAACAGAGCTGTATGTGAGAAGCTGTGAGATGGGAGCGAGGGTGGGGGGGTGGATGGGGGCAGGGCATAGAAGCTAGGAGAAACAAGCCTGCGTGTATACCTGGTGTGGCACTTAATCACATGCTGCCCTAGGAACAAGTATGACATTGTGGTTTGACTCCCAGGTCACATTACATTTTCTGTATGTTGATCACGGCTACCTCAGGGGTCCGCCTGCCAACATTACCCCCCTCCTCACACCCCACCCCACCCCAATCATTTCTGCTTCACCTACTGTGTGTGTCACTGGCTATTTTCCCAAGCTGCTTGCCACTCTATTAACTTAGTAGGTGTTGAATATTACTGTAGAGGTGAGTTTCAATCCAGCGTGGCACCTCACTGAGTTTCTGAGAAAATCTAAAAATAACTGTCTTGTGATTGTTTTCAGTCATCATTAAAATGTCAGGAAGTGGTTGAAGGAAGAGCTAGCTGCTCTCTGCGCACTCTCCTGTGCCTAGAAATGAGTGTGAGCCCAGAGGGAGCTAGCAAAGGAACAGAGGCTGGAGGCCACCAAAAAGCGCCTAACTCAGGATCCCTGACGTTGAAACGCTCAGATGACTGAGGACGCCCATGTACTGAGTGCTGCAGTGAGGGGTGGGCGAGGAGACCTGGAAGCTGGAGAAGACAGAAAGGCAGTGGGAAGTGAAGAAAGCTGATTGAGGACCAGCTCTACACCAGTTTCTGTGAAGGCTGCTTTACCCGGATTATCTCATTCAACTCCTTTGGCAACGCTGTGAAGTTGGTACCGTTACCCCGCCCATTTCTGACATGACAAAAAGCAAGATTCGTTGACTAGTCCAGAACTGCACATCTAAAAAGTAGCAGGGGTGGGACTTCCCTGGTGGCGCAGTGGTTAAGAATCTGCCTGCCAACGCAGGGGACACGGGTCCGAGCCCTGGTCTGGGAAATTCCACAGGCTGCGGAGCAACTAAGCCCGTGCGCCACAACTACTGAGCCCGCGTGCCACAACTACTGAAGCCCGCACACCTACAGCCCGTGCTCCGCAACAAGAGAAGCCACCACAATGAGAAGCCCCCGCTCGCTGCAACTAGCGAAAGCCCGCGTACAGCAACGAAGACCCAACGCAGACAAAAATAAATAAATTTATTAAAAAAAAAAAAAGTAGTAGGGGCGAGATGTGAACCCACGTCAGTTTGACTCCAGCTGGCTGTACTATCGACCCCTGGGCTGACCCGGCAAAAGTAGCACTGAACACCAATGCCACATAATGCTTCAGCTCTGATGTCTTGGGAGGAAATGAGGAAGCTGTGTCTGCCCCTCCAAGTCAAGGTGTAAGGGGAGGAGAAAACGCAGGAGCAGACAAAGCCACGCCTGACTGTCACCATCACGGTACTTCCTCCTCCCATCAGACCCTGGAGGGCCTTTGCTGCTGGTCCTCCCTGCTCAGTGTACACAATGAGGGGACGCACCCTGGCTAGTGGAAGGGGCCTGCTCTGGGTTCACAAGGCCTTCTCCAAACAAGGGTTAGGGTTAGGTTAGACCTTTCCATGCACAGTCTTTCCCAGACACAGTCAAGGGAATCAACAGCCCAGAGGCCATCAACTGGGCCACTGAACTGATGCGGGAAACAGAGCAAGTTCCTGGGTCCTAGTGCCCGGCACCCAAGCTCTCAACTCAGCTCTCTTCTGGCTCTCAGAACCTCCCTTCTCAGTTACCACCATCTGAAGGTTGAGATGATGGGGCCTTACCCTCCCCTCACACAGGAAATGCAAAGCCCTTGGCATATCACGTGCTCCCTCCTTAAACTGCTGGCCCCCTTGGCCTGCCCTGAAGCATTCTGGTCCTGCAGCTCTTTTTGCTTTGTAGCAAGTTTTGATTACAAAATCTGTCCGAAGTAAAATCATTTATCCTTGTTAAAGGATGCAGCCAAAATCGATATGTGCATTCTATCGTCTATAACAGTCATTTTATTTATGCTAATTATAGACCCACAATCAATTATTTGGCTATTTACTAATGGAAAATAAGGAAAGTGGCTCATGTGAATAAATTCATGCCCCTCCCTCCCCATTTTTAACCATCTTGGGATGGTCTGCACTGCAGCTACTTCACTTTAATACAAATGTGCTCGCATGCCACGTCTGGGGGAACAGCAGGCCGGTCTCCTGGCTGGTCTCTTTAAGGCCAACCAGTAGCCAAGAGCAAAGTGCAGCCCTCTCGTAAGGTGTGGGAATCGAGAGGGTAAAAAGGTTTACTGCACACAGCCTGCACTCAGTTTTCATTGCAGGTTGGTCAAAGTCATGGTTGGCTTTTGATTCTTAAGTAAAGAAGCAAATTTCTGGTTAACTGTAGACGCCCAGACCAAGGACTACGGATGACATCATGAAACTGATGAAATCACTTTTGCTTCAAGATCTAACGCTCCTAAATGTTTGCAATAGATCGGGAACACTGCAAACACCAAGTGAATATTGGTGCCCTGACATCTCCTTAGAGCTTATTTCAAACTGGTCACCTTCCCTGTAAAGTGCCATTTATGGCAACTGGCTGAGAGGGAGCTATTTATACTAAGCAAAGCAGGGCATTGCTCCCGCAGACACCTCAAGTGTGCTTTTCTCATCACCTGGTTCTCTGGGCTAGCAAACATGGGAAGAATAAAGTTCTAATATGGGCTGAGGAGAAAGATAATGTGTGGAGCAGTTACAAAGGCCAAGCTTGTTGATCCCAAGCCCTGGGGCACAAGGGGAATGGAGTGACCTTTAACCCTGTTTTCTGCAGCCCTGCCGGCCTCACTCTGGGGCCGGATCCTGGCCTCCTCATTGTCTCCTTCGTCTTACGTCTTAAGCGCAGTGTGTACAAGTGGAAAGGATACAGCCTCCAGAGCCAAAGAGACCTGGACGGACTCCACCACTTAGGGGCTGTGTGACTTGGAGCAATTAGGTCACCTCTCTGAACTTCAGTCCCTCCTCTGTAAACTGGGGCTATGCAGGGTTGTTGGGAGGCTAAGGGGAGATGATTCGAGGAAAGCAGCTGACACCTAACAAGCCTTCAATAAATGGCAATTCTTCCTGCTAATACTGAAGGCCTGGATCCTGTATTTCCCTTCCCTATGCCTAACAATTAGCACAGTTACTTCGTGAATAAACATAGCCTTTGATGAGTCCCTGCTATGTGCCAGGAACTGTGCTAGCTGCTCTTCACGCCTTGTTGGATGGGGGAATGTGGGGAGATGATGGTTACAATGAAAGGAACAGTTTGGTTCCTGAACTTCTGCCAACCTCAGCAACCATTATTCACCTTAGAGATGCTCGTGTCACAGACCCTAAACAATGCACAGTTAATCCAGATCAAAGTTATTTACACGTGTTCCCCTAGCACATCTGACCTCCTTGAGCAATTCCTTGCATCCATCCTAAGCTGAACAGGCAGAAAAGGTGCTGCTGTATGATCTGAACGTCTGTGTGCGTGTGCATGGGTGTGCCACAGAGAAAAGGCAAGGACTAGAAAACCTCTGCAAGGGTTTGCAAGGGTTTACTTTACATGAACCATCCCCTTCCAGTGCTGATGCTTGCAAAGAGGAACCAGGAAGCCATCTCAAGCCTACCTGGGTGTTAGTCCCACTTTGCAAGGCTGCAGCCCCCTTAGAGAACTGAGATTCCAGAACCCAATGCGGGTGGGGTAGGGTCTTGGGGAGTGTGGCCAAAACAAAGGGAGAAATTAACAGACAACGCACTGCAGATTAGAAGACTGAGGGTTACAAGGCTTGCCTTGGTCTACACCACCTCACCTCCTCCCGGCCTCCACTTCAACTACTGCCAAGGCCTCCAGTTTGCCTCCGGTAAACTAACGTTCCAGAAGGACTTCATCAAGAGGTCACTGAGTCAACAGCAGAGCTGGATTAGAACCCACATCTAAACTGTGTGAACCCTGGCCCTCTAACACTCCACCGAAAGTGATACCTTGAAAGCTACAAGGAAAAGAAATCCTGGCACAATCGAACAAGGACAGGTCAACATGAGACCTCAACTTTCTTCCAGCTTCTAGGAACACGTGTCTGGACATACATCGCGCTATCACAGACACTGGTCAAACTCCTGAACGTGCAGATTTATCTTCCTCTCTGGCTCTGATCTCAGCAGAATCATCGTGTTAAGTGGGCTGGAAAGAACCCCAGGGGGCTCATTTAAGTCAACTCAAAGGGCCCCTGCCCGTGGGGAAAGAGCCTACCCAAAGTCTTCACTGTACGAGTAGTGTATGGGGGATTGAAGTTTTACCCCAAATTCATATGCTGAAGTCCTAATTCCCCTAACACCTCAAAATGTGACTCTATTTGGAGATAGGGCCTTTAAAGAGATAACTACATTAAAAGGAAGCCATTAGCGTGGGCCATAATCCAACAGAGAGGTGTCCACACAAGAAGAGGAGATTTGAACACAAAAAGAACCAGAGATATACGCACACAGAGGAAAGTCCATGTGCGGGCACAGCGAGAAGGTGGTCATCTGCAAGCCAAGGAGAGAGGTCTTTGAAGAAACCACCCCTGCTGACAACTTGATCTTGGACTTCTAGACTCCAGAACTGTGAGAAAATAGATTGCTATGGTTTGAGTCATGCAGTCTGTGGTGTTTGTTTTGTTATGGCAGCCTGAGCAAACAAATACAAATGTCGTCCTTCCGATGACAACCTTTTGCTATGCATCCCCATCAGACCAGAGAAAAGAGAAGGCAGCTGGCAGCCATAGATTCTAGGAGCCCTGGGCAGCTTAACCCTCCCTCCCGCTGCCCAGTCAAATTTCCGGCTGGAGAAGCCAAGGCAGCGGGACGGGGCTGGAGTGAGGCATGGGGAGGAGCCCGCCCTGGCAGACAGTTTGAAGCAGGCTGCTGGGTGCTGGTCATTAGCAAGCAGCTTCCTGGAGATGGCAGCATTAGCTAACGATTACTCCTTCAGGCAGGCCAGCTGCCTTTTTGCTTTTTCCCTAACAATTTACAGAAAGGGTAGGATAAGGAATGGATCCAAATAAAGCAAGGACTCTTGCCAGGGCCATATGTTTCTAACTGGGGTGGGAAGCCCTAGCAAAGCTTATAGAATTTCTTTCTCTTGACTAATTTCAACACCCCCCCTCCCCGCCCCCAACCTCCCATCCCAGCCCTTTAGCAGAGCACAGTCTCCACGAATTCCAGGCTGCCTGGGGGACAATTATACCATTGCATCACTCAGTGTGGGTTGCACATTTCCCATTCCAGTCATCCTGGTGAATTTACAGTCCTGCCCATTCCCCTTCTCTCCGCCCATCCTTCCTCCCCGCTACCGCTACCTCGGGGCAATGTACCATGCATATTTCTGGCTTCAGGCTCGTGTTCCCACTGTAACCTCCATCTGGAATGCCCTCCTTCCCTTTGTCTAATTCCAATCCTTTATCTACTTCTAGGCTGAACTAAGCCCCTGTCATCCATGAAGGCTTCCTTGGGCACCACAACCTGCAATCAGGTCTCTTACCCTGAATCAACAGTAGTGCGGTGTGATGAGAGTCCGATAACAGAGCTGTATGTGAGAAGCTGTGAGATGGGAGCGAGGGTGGGGGGGTGGATGGGGGCAGGGCATAGAAGCTAGGAGAAACAAGCCTGCGTGTATACCTGGTGTGGCACTTAATCACATGCTGCCCTAGGAACAAGTATGACATTGTGGTTTGACTCCCAGGTCACATTACATTTTCTGTATGTTGATCACGGCTACCTCAGGGGTCCGCCTGCCAACATTACCCCCCTCCTCACACCCCACCCCACCCCAATCATTTCTGCTTCACCTACTGTGTGTGTCACTGGCTATTTTCCCAAGCTGCTTGCCACTCTATTAACTTAGTAGGTGTTGAATATTACTGTAGAGGTGAGTTTCAATCCAGCGTGGCACCTCACTGAGTTTCTGAGAAAATCTAAAAATAACTGTCTTGTGATTGTTTTCAGTCATCATTAAAATGTCAGGAAGTGGTTGAAGGAAGAGCTAGCTGCTCTCTGCGCACTCTCCTGTGCCTAGAAATGAGTGTGAGCCCAGAGGGAGCTAGCAAAGGAACAGAGGCTGGAGGCCACCAAAAAGCGCCTAACTCAGGATCCCTGACGTTGAAACGCTCAGATGACTGAGGACGCCCATGTACTGAGTGCTGCAGTGAGGGGTGGGCGAGGAGACCTGGAAGCTGGAGAAGACAGAAAGGCAGTGGGAAGTGAAGAAAGCTGATTGAGGACCAGCTCTACACCAGTTTCTGTGAAGGCTGCTTTACCCGGATTATCTCATTCAACTCCTTTGGCAACGCTGTGAAGTTGGTACCGTTACCCCGCCCATTTCTGACATGACAAAAAGCAAGATTCGTTGACTAGTCCAGAACTGCACATCTAAAAAGTAGCAGGGGTGGGACTTCCCTGGTGGCGCAGTGGTTAAGAATCTGCCTGCCAACGCAGGGGACACGGGTCCGAGCCCTGGTCTGGGAAATTCCACAGGCTGCGGAGCAACTAAGCCCGTGCGCCACAACTACTGAGCCCGCGTGCCACAACTACTGAAGCCCGCACACCTACAGCCCGTGCTCCGCAACAAGAGAAGCCACCACAATGAGAAGCCCCCGCTCGCTGCAACTAGCGAAAGCCCGCGTACAGCAACGAAGACCCAACGCAGACAAAAATAAATAAATTTATTAAAAAAAAAAAAAGTAGTAGGGGCGAGATGTGAACCCACGTCAGTTTGACTCCAGCTGGCTGTACTATCGACCCCTGGGCTGACCCGGCAAAAGTAGCACTGAACACCAATGCCACATAATGCTTCAGCTCTGATGTCTTGGGAGGAAATGAGGAAGCTGTGTCTGCCCCTCCAAGTCAAGGTGTAAGGGGAGGAGAAAACGCAGGAGCAGACAAAGCCACGCCTGACTGTCACCATCACGGTACTTCCTCCTCCCATCAGACCCTGGAGGGCCTTTGCTGCTGGTCCTCCCTGCTCAGTGTACACAATGAGGGGACGCACCCTGGCTAGTGGAAGGGGCCTGCTCTGGGTTCACAAGGCCTTCTCCAAACAAGGGTTAGGGTTAGGTTAGACCTTTCCATGCACAGTCTTTCCCAGACACAGTCAAGGGAATCAACAGCCCAGAGGCCATCAACTGGGCCACTGAACTGATGCGGGAAACAGAGCAAGTTCCTGGGTCCTAGTGCCCGGCACCCAAGCTCTCAACTCAGCTCTCTTCTGGCTCTCAGAACCTCCCTTCTCAGTTACCACCATCTGAAGGTTGAGATGATGGGGCCTTACCCTCCCCTCACACAGGAAATGCAAAGCCCTTGGCATATCACGTGCTCCCTCCTTAAACTGCTGGCCCCCTTGGCCTGCCCTGAAGCATTCTGGTCCTGCAGCTCTTTTTGCTTTGTAGCAAGTTTTGATTACAAAATCTGTCCGAAGTAAAATCATTTATCCTTGTTAAAGGATGCAGCCAAAATCGATATGTGCATTCTATCGTCTATAACAGTCATTTTATTTATGCTAATTATAGACCCACAATCAATTATTTGGCTATTTACTAATGGAAAATAAGGAAAGTGGCTCATGTGAATAAATTCATGCCCCTCCCTCCCCATTTTTAACCATCTTGGGATGGTCTGCACTGCAGCTACTTCACTTTAATACAAATGTGCTCGCATGCCACGTCTGGGGGAACAGCAGGCCGGTCTCCTGGCTGGTCTCTTTAAGGCCAACCAGTAGCCAAGAGCAAAGTGCAGCCCTCTCGTAAGGTGTGGGAATCGAGAGGGTAAAAAGGTTTACTGCACACAGCCTGCACTCAGTTTTCATTGCAGGTTGGTCAAAGTCATGGTTGGCTTTTGATTCTTAAGTAAAGAAGCAAATTTCTGGTTAACTGTAGACGCCCAGACCAAGGACTACGGATGACATCATGAAACTGATGAAATCACTTTTGCTTCAAGATCTAACGCTCCTAAATGTTTGCAATAGATCGGGAACACTGCAAACACCAAGTGAATATTGGTGCCCTGACATCTCCTTAGAGCTTATTTCAAACTGGTCACCTTCCCTGTAAAGTGCCATTTATGGCAACTGGCTGAGAGGGAGCTATTTATACTAAGCAAAGCAGGGCATTGCTCCCGCAGACACCTCAAGTGTGCTTTTCTCATCACCTGGTTCTCTGGGCTAGCAAACATGGGAAGAATAAAGTTCTAATATGGGCTGAGGAGAAAGATAATGTGTGGAGCAGTTACAAAGGCCAAGCTTGTTGATCCCAAGCCCTGGGGCACAAGGGGAATGGAGTGACCTTTAACCCTGTTTTCTGCAGCCCTGCCGGCCTCACTCTGGGGCCGGATCCTGGCCTCCTCATTGTCTCCTTCGTCTTACGTCTTAAGCGCAGTGTGTACAAGTGGAAAGGATACAGCCTCCAGAGCCAAAGAGACCTGGACGGACTCCACCACTTAGGGGCTGTGTGACTTGGAGCAATTAGGTCACCTCTCTGAACTTCAGTCCCTCCTCTGTAAACTGGGGCTATGCAGGGTTGTTGGGAGGCTAAGGGGAGATGATTCGAGGAAAGCAGCTGACACCTAACAAGCCTTCAATAAATGGCAATTCTTCCTGCTAATACTGAAGGCCTGGATCCTGTATTTCCCTTCCCTATGCCTAACAATTAGCACAGTTACTTCGTGAATAAACATAGCCTTTGATGAGTCCCTGCTATGTGCCAGGAACTGTGCTAGCTGCTCTTCACGCCTTGTTGGATGGGGGAATGTGGGGAGATGATGGTTACAATGAAAGGAACAGTTTGGTTCCTGAACTTCTGCCAACCTCAGCAACCATTATTCACCTTAGAGATGCTCGTGTCACAGACCCTAAACAATGCACAGTTAATCCAGATCAAAGTTATTTACACGTGTTCCCCTAGCACATCTGACCTCCTTGAGCAATTCCTTGCATCCATCCTAAGCTGAACAGGCAGAAAAGGTGCTGCTGTATGATCTGAACGTCTGTGTGCGTGTGCATGGGTGTGCCACAGAGAAAAGGCAAGGACTAGAAAACCTCTGCAAGGGTTTGCAAGGGTTTACTTTACATGAACCATCCCCTTCCAGTGCTGATGCTTGCAAAGAGGAACCAGGAAGCCATCTCAAGCCTACCTGGGTGTTAGTCCCACTTTGCAAGGCTGCAGCCCCCTTAGAGAACTGAGATTCCAGAACCCAATGCGGGTGGGGTAGGGTCTTGGGGAGTGTGGCCAAAACAAAGGGAGAAATTAACAGACAACGCACTGCAGATTAGAAGACTGAGGGTTACAAGGCTTGCCTTGGTCTACACCACCTCACCTCCTCCCGGCCTCCACTTCAACTACTGCCAAGGCCTCCAGTTTGCCTCCGGTAAACTAACGTTCCAGAAGGACTTCATCAAGAGGTCACTGAGTCAACAGCAGAGCTGGATTAGAACCCACATCTAAACTGTGTGAACCCTGGCCCTCTAACACTCCACCGAAAGTGATACCTTGAAAGCTACAAGGAAAAGAAATCCTGGCACAATCGAACAAGGACAGGTCAACATGAGACCTCAACTTTCTTCCAGCTTCTAGGAACACGTGTCTGGACATACATCGCGCTATCACAGACACTGGTCAAACTCCTGAACGTGCAGATTTATCTTCCTCTCTGGCTCTGATCTCAGCAGAATCATCGTGTTAAGTGGGCTGGAAAGAACCCCAGGGGGCTCATTTAAGTCAACTCAAAGGGCCCCTGCCCGTGCTTTTTATGGTCCTTGAGATTTAATATTCTCTACCATGCTGCCTGGTCCTCCCTCACCTGCCATTCATTTCTTATTAACGATTACTTATGAATTTTGTACAAAGGTCACAGACACGATTTTTTACTCTCATTAGCAAACTCAGTCATAACTTTTGAATTAAATAGGACTGCTCCCCCAGAGCTCTGAGCACTTCATCACTCCTGGAACGGCTTTGGAAATGTTCAAGGCCAAAGGCTTTGAAAGGGCCACGGAGGCAGCAGGCTGGTCAGGAGTCACGCTGCCGTCCACATTGTTAAAGCCGGTGGCAAGTTGGGCTCTCAAAAAGCAAATGAAGGGACTTTCCTGGGGGCTCAGTGGTTAAGAATCCGCCTGCCAATGCAGGGGACACAGGTTCGAGCCCTGGTCCGGGAAGATCCCACATGCCGCGGAGCAACTCAGCCCGTGCGCCACAACTACTGAGCCTGCGCTCTAGAGCCCGCGAGCTACAGCTACTGAAGCCCGCGCACCTAGAGCCCGTGCTCCACAACCAGAGAAGCCACTGCAATGAGAAGCCCGCACACCGCACGAAGAGTAGCGCCCGCTTGCCGCAACTAGAGAAAGCCCGTGTGCAGCAACGAAGACCCAACGCGGCAAAAAGTAAATAAATAAATTTATTTAAAAAAAAAAAAAAAAGAAGCAAATGAATAGTGTGATGTGTGCCCCACTGGACTTGGGAACAGGAGCCGGGGCTGGGCCCTCCACTGTCCAGCACAGTGTCTGTCATAAAGCAGCTCCACCATCAATGCCCACCAAGGTGGCACCAAGTGCCCTCCTATTTATCAAAGCCAGAGGGTATTTTTCAACTAGACTTCAAAAGATCTGTTTGCCAGCACTTGACATTGAGAACCACACTTTGCTCTTGGATATTACCCCGCTCTGGGCTTTCCTGACCCCACGTTTTCCTGCTTAACTTTCCAGCTTCTCCATCCCCTCTTCTGTCTCCCTGACGGCCTCATTTTCTACTTCAAGCTTCTAATCATGGCTAGTACCCAAGATTCTGTCAACACCTCTCTTCTCTTCTTCCTCCGCTTCTCTCTAGATCTGAGCTGTCCAGTGGAACTTTCTGCAATGATGGAAATATTCTATACCTTTGCTGTCCAATATGGTAGCCACAAGTTAGATGCGGCTATTGAACAAGTAAGCATGGCTAGTGGGATTGAAGAACTGAATTTTTAACTTCATTTAATTACAAATCACTGAAACTTAACTAGCCACACGTGCCTAAGTGCGATCTTAATTGGCTAGCACAGCCCTAGACACTTGAGTGTGGCAGTCTCATACCTTCACCTGCCTCCAGGGAGCACTTCCGTGTTTATCACTCCTCCATGTCCTTTGACTTGATAACCAAGTATACGTGGAAGAATTTAATAGATGCCACTTCCAATGAAATCTCCACTTATAGGCCCAGCACATAGGAGAAATGCTCGGGAAATGAGAGTGTGAACAAAGGGCAGTGAGTTCATTTTAATTTCATCCATTGTTGTGAGAACTAGATTTTTGGAATGAGAGCAAGACTGTTCAGATGAAGAACGAATGACTTAAGCTGGCTGTTGAAAGACAGAACCTACATTCTTCTCCAAATGTACTGCATTCCTTTACCACCTGTAGGACAGAAGAGCTCAGATTCTGTCCTCTGAAGAGGCAGCGTGGGGTTGGGTTTAACATCTTGGCATCTGCAGTTGGACTGTCTGGGTATGAATCCTGGCTCCGCCCACTTGCAAGATGGAAATGTGGGCAAGTTACTTAACCTCTCACTGCCTCAGTTTCCTCACTGTAAAATGGGGACGATAATCACAGCACTTACCAGCACTTACTGCATGGACTTATAGTGAGGATTAAGTGTGATAACACATAAAAGTGTACCTAATGCAATATCTGGCATAGAATAATGGTCATAATAGTAGCGAATCTTGACCTGGATTACAAGCTTCCTGAGTTCACTAAATCTCCCTTAGACATGCCATCCATTAGGAAGTCTATGTCTAAAATGAGGACCCAGGAGTTCCTGGTGGTGCAGTGGTTAAGAATCCGCCTGCCAATGCAGGGGACCCGGGTTCGAGCCCTTCTCTGGGAAGATCCCACATGCCGTGGAGCAACTAAGCCTGTGCGCCACAACTACTGAGCCTGTGCTCTAGAGCCCGTGAGCCACAACTACCGAGCCTGTGTGCTGCAACTACTGAAGCCCGCAGGCCTAGAGCCCGTGCTCTGCAACAAGAGAAGCCACCGCAATGAGAAGGCCGCGCACGGCAACGAAGAGTAGCCCCCACTCACCGCAACTAGAGAAAGCCCGCGCGCAGCAGTGAAACCCAACGCAGCCCAAAATTAATTAATTAGTTATTTTAAAAAGTATATAATTCGATGGTTTAAAATGAGGACAACTTTAGGGGCAGAACTGCCTAGTAGGCCTAGACCTGTACACTCACTTCTGGAGTACTCTCAGCCCCTGGGTTTCCAAGCCTCGTAGGGCTGCTCACAAGTTAATATAATTGTTTTCATAGCCAACTACAGAATTCTGGAAGATATTCTGGATTTATAAAGGGATAGTTCCCAAACTGGCTGAGTTTTTCATCATATCTCATTATGACTAGA
>NW_006779031.1:1944582-1948351 GCF_000442215.2 Lipotes vexillifer | reverse complement strand
GCCCCCCCCCCCCCACTGCTTGGCTCACAACCAGCTTGGGAAAAATACATACATGTATATATAATACACAATACAAAAAAATATGTATATGTATTACATTGCATATGTATTTTATATAATATATACACATCAACATGTATGTATATATACATAATATGCATATGGACGTATAAACATATACATAAACCTGTTTTTTCCCAAACTTGCTTTGAGCCAAGCAGAGGGCTCCACTTTCTCTAGTTATAGTCTATCTACCTAGATATATAATATAAATATACAAAATTACATCATATAATATAAGTAGTATATATTATATCTCGTACATACATACATAACATAGCCTATATAACGGAGGGGTTTCCCCTATTTGAGGTGGTCTTAATACCTGGAACTCCTCTAGTTGGGAACCTGTGTGTCCTTGCTGGTTTGGAGATAGATACATGGCTCACTCCACGAATATCTGCAGTCCTTCCACGTCACATCCGCTACACTTGCCTGTGCACAAAAGCATGGCTCTTGTATCTGTAAAGACTGTGTCTCCTGCACAGCAAGCAAGACAATTGGATGCTAAGACCTTAAAGTCAACATTTGTTTGGGGATTGAATGTTCTGGTAACAGTTAATTAGCATCCTCATTCATAGTATTATCCTCAATCCTAAACCATGAACCTTAACACAAGGGGCTGCTTCGGCGGATACTGAAGAGTTGGCATCCTTCCCTTGACGTACCACCCGCTCCCTGCCTTGGATTCACCAGCTGTCAAGCAAGGCCTTGCATGCTTTGCCCACATGGTAAGTTGCAGTTCTGTGCTCCATCTGGTGCTAAGAATACATCCTCAGCCACGGGACAGCATGTCACTCTTGCATTTATGTACTGGGCAGAGAAAAAACAGAGCTGGAGAAGTGGCTGAATCAGGGCAGCAGAAGTACAGGAAGTGCTCACACCGTCAGCTGGTTGCTCTTTAGAAAGAAGCAAGTGGTTACCAGCCAGATACCTTGCTTCCCACCCTGTGCTCGAGGCACAGAGGAAAGGAAGACACTGTCACTTCTTCGGATCCAGTGGTCCCAAATGAGCGTCTTCCCCCTCTGCATGAGTAGCATTTGCTGACTGTGTTTCTAGCTTGTACCCTGAGCTGAGAAGCCCCTTCCTTTGCCTCGGGAGCCTCAGATCCAGGCCCCACCAGGACAGCCCAGCAGCGCAGGAACCAACTATGATTAGGAAGCATGTCAACCCTGAACCCGGGCCAATGGACTCTTGGCAGCTTTTCAAGATGAAAGCATGTGTAATTAACTCTCTGATACGCTAGTGGAATAAAATCAAATTCTACTGTTCCACCTGAAATAAAATTCGGGTATAGGGCAAAGCTCTAACCCTTGCTGATGGAAACACAAACCTTTTAAAAAATCGTACAACAGTCCCTAAGTGGGCGCCCTTAGGCCTGCTGCTGGTCCTTTTAGTGCTGGGGTCGGCAAACTATGGTACGGCCCCAAGGTCAAATGCAGCCCACTGCCATCTGTTTTTGCCCAGCCACAAGTTAAGAATGTTTTTTTCCATTTTTAAATGGTTGAGAAAAATCAAAAGAAGAATAATGGGGCCTCCCTGGTGGCGCAGTGGTTGAGAGTCCGCCTGCCGATGCAGGGGATACGGGTTCGTGCCCCGGTCCGGGAGGATCCCACATGCCGCGGAGCGGCTGGGCCCGTGAGCCATGGGCGCTGAGCTTGCGCGTCCGGCAACGGGAAAGGCCACGACAGTGAGAGGCCCACATATCGCAAAAAAAAAAAAAAAAAGAAGAATAATGTTGCATGACACATGAAAATTATATGAAATAGAAATTTCAGGGTCCTTAAGCGAAGTTTTAATGGAACACAGCCATGCCCATTTGTTTCTGCATCGTCTGTGGCCGTTTTCTAACTACAGTGGCGAAGTTGAAACGTTACAGCAGAGGCTGCAAAGCCTAAAATATCTACTGTCTAGCCCTTTATGGAAAAAGTTTTCCAACCTCTTTCTTAGTGTTCCAAGAGTCTCTTTTATAAACTGCTATTAACTGTACCTTTATCAAATTAGATGATGGGTTTAAATGTACCTTCTTGGGGATTCAAAAGGCAACACAGGCCAGGAAGAAATCTGGGGTCCTATGAGAGATGGCTGTTATACATCTCTTCTCAATCAGTTCCTTCACATTTATAGCAAGGACCTACTCAACACAATAAACATGTACTAAGCCTCCGAATGGCAAAAAAAAAAAAAAAAAAAAAAAAAAAAGTGGTCAAGAACTCAAGAGTTGGAGGGACCTTGCTTTGGATATCGGTTCCATCACTTGCTTAATAGGTAAGCTGGAGAAGTCCTGTGACCTTGCCGAGCCTCTTTCCTTATCTGCAAAATGAGTTAATAATATATTAACCTGGGACTTCCCTGGTGGCACAGCGGTTAAGAATCCGCCTGCCGATGCAGGGGACACGGGTTCGAGCCCTGGTCCGGGAAGATCCCACATGCCGCAGAGCAGCTAAGCCCATGCGCCACAACTACTGAGGCTGCACTCTAGAGCCTGCAAGCCACAACTACTGAGCCCACGTGTCACAACTACTGAAGCCTGCGTGCCTAGAGCCCCATGCTCCGCAACAAGAGAAGCCACCGCAATGAGAAGCCCGCGCACCGCAATGAAGAGTAGCTCCCGCTCGCCGCAGCTAGAGAAAGCCCACGTGCGGCAACAAAGACCCAACGCAGCCAAGAATAAATAAATTTATATATAAGAAATAACATATTATCCCATTTAGTGCTCACAGCAGTCCAGTGTAATAGGGAAGAACAAATCTGACTCCATACCCCATCTGTTTCTTTAACTTTGACCTTGGTATTCTATTGCTTTTGCTACAAGTTAATCACTATAGGGATGTTGCCTATAGCTTAAAGTATACTTAATGGCCCATCTCCCAGGACCCTGCCTCCTGAGCAGTGAAGTTAAGCTAAAATACCTTCATTTACCCTCATAGGAGACATCCTGCCCAGGCTCACCTGTGAATGGCAGCAGGAAAGAAGACATTAACACACGTCCTCCGGAGTCTGGCAGGAACCTGGAAATATTTGCAATAACGTATTGCCTTTTTAATTTTACCTCCTCACCGCCCCCCCCCCCCATCTCTGCTCTGTAAAAGAAACTAGCATCCCGACGGGGGCAAGGTGGGACATTTTGGGACACTAGTCCACCGTCTTCTCAGTCTTCCGGCTTTCCAAATGAAGTCACCATTCCTTGCCCGAACACCTTGTCTCTCAATTGATTGGCCTATCGTGCAGCGAGCTGTATGGACTCCGTAACAATTTGCTAGGTCAAAGTGCTTTTCAAAGGCAAGAATAAAAATGCCTTGCATGCCTGCCGGTGTGATGATTATTACATGTACTGTCTCTCCCCTATTTGCTCGCTTAGTCATCCCTTCAAGACTGTCAGACCTATTAAGCATGGCTTCCCCCTACAGAAACTCATTACATGTGTTGCCTTTGACCAGGTAGGACCCTGTGATCCTGTCCTCCAGTATACACTCCACCAGCTTATTTGACATGGAAAGTCAGACTCCCTCATCTCACTCATACCGTGCCAGGCACTCTGACCCCATGCCCAATTGTCATATAGCAGAAAGAAGCCAAGACATAGTTCAAAACAAATCAAGGTATGCACTGTGAGTTAGAGATGGCCTGAAGGAAATTCCAGAAAAAATGTCGCCACATGAAAACAGAGAACTGCTATGTTGTCATGGTTAAGAGAGCTGGTTCAGCA
>NW_006779031.1:1941960-1944441 GCF_000442215.2 Lipotes vexillifer | reverse complement strand
TCAGCAGTCAGATGGGCTTGGATTTGAATCCTCCCTCTGCCCCTAACAGCTGTGAGGCCTGGAACAACTCATAATCTCTTTGAGCCTACTGAAAACCCTTCCATGTCTCCCCATTGCCCCAGAGATAGCGTCAACATCCCCAAGGCGACTGTCAAGACCCTGCATGATCTGGCTCGTATGCAACTCTCTTTTCTCTCAGCTCTCAAGCCTTCCTGGACCTGTTTCAGATCCTTTGAATGTTCCATGTTCTTTCCTACCAAAGGGACTCTGCATGTGCTATTTCCCCAGCTGGGGATGAAGTGCCCACCCCTACTCTACTCTTGCCTAATTCACCTAGTTAACACCCATTCATCCTTCATCTTTCTTGTCCTTTTAGGTGTTCAAGGTCTTCTGCTGGTGTTCGGTAGGCATTCTGTGAGAACTGTTCCTTGAGGCCTGTAGATGTATTTCTGATGTATTAATGGGAGGGGGTGAGTTCCATGTCCTACTACTCTTTCATTCATCTTGATTCTCCCTCTCCCATTCATCCTTCAGACCTTAGTTTGAATGTCCTACCTCCACAAAGTTCTTCCTAACCCCACCGCCATGTCCACACAACTGGTTTATGGACAGCCCCTACGCCCACTGCATCCTATGCCTCTGTGGGCTAGCATCTGACACCAATACTTACATTTTTGAAAATGCAAAGTGGGTGTTAATTGTTAAATGTCTGTCTCACCCATGAGAACAAGGATCTGGTCACCATTTGGTCTAGCACCTAGATTTGTGCCTGCTACATAGTAGGTGATCAATAAATACTTATTGGATACATGAATGAATGACGCTGGGATGTGCTGTTTCTTAGAGGATATCAACTTTATCATCTCACAGAGCGAGAGGTTCCAGAAGGCTAACAACTGCACAGTCGTCAGTTCACTGATGACAAAAGGACTCAGAAAGCAGGAAGAAAACCCTCCCAGAGTAGCAGTTCCCACCTCCCCGCTGACATAATTTCAGGGCAAACCTCTTTCTCTGTTGCTAGCCAGAATGCTACTCTAAGCCAAATAATGCAGCCCACGTTAAGGGAATTTAAATATCTTTTCGACGTTGCACATGATTTATAATGTCTGCAAAGGCAGAGCTGAGATGGTTGATGTTTCCTTACACTGCAAGAAATTAAGGTGTCTATTTTCCCCAGCAGGTGTGCGAATACTGTAAATGCAATTAATGCTAATGACAGCACGTGCCTGCCAAGAGAGCAAAGTGAACGAGGGAGCTTGTTCCTGTTATAATCTTCTCGCAACTTCCCATTGCCTCCGCAAGGAGGATGCGGCTTCCTTTTCTGCCTCTTAAAATACAAGCAATAATCTCACTCTTCGTTTCCATGTCTTTTACCCAACACAGATATAAGTTCCCTATAAACCCATTTTGAGCAGAGTACACCGAACGTGGTGTTCTGGCATTCAACTCTGCTTCTCATACTTTCACGTGTGTACAGATCCCCTGGGTATCTCGGTAAAATGTAAATTCTCACAGGCCTGGGATCCTTCATGTCATGCCGTGGGTTCACAGAACAGACTTTGAGAAGGGAGGTCCTAATGGATACTTTAGCCTTTTTTGGTATCATCAGTAGTAAATGATGTGCTCAATGATCATTCTGATGCCCTGAAAATTCCTTCTGAACCATCCCCCAAAGAGCAGAAATTCAAGACATCAACTTGAAATCTTGCGGGCCACAGTTAAGGATTCCCCAGTAAAGCAACTCTCTGGAAAGCTAAGGGGTGTTTCAAGCTTGGAGTAGGATGGCTACAAGCAGAAGCTGTAGTCACAACAGACATGGACATCCTGGTCCAGCCATTTACAAGCTGTGTGACCTTGGCCAGGGCATTTATCCTTACTGAGCATCAATTTTCTCACCTGTGAAAAGGGATGATAATTGCTGAGGGAATTATTTGGAGGATTAGAGACTAGAGATATAGTGCAGAGCCTGGCAGTGATTGTATTAGCACAGCCAAGGGTCATCTTGGCCCCATAAAACCTGGTTGCATTTAAGACCCATGCTAGCTGGCCAACTAAGCTTCCTCATTGGCAGCTTCCTTTGTGGAAGGAAGCTGCCACAGAGAAGGGGGCCCCTGCCCAGAGAAGGGGGCCTCCGGAGGGACTGCAAAGTTACAGACGTTTGGGACTTGGTCCTTAGCCCTCTGAGATCACGACTGTCATCGGCCCCATCAGGAACAGCGTCTTGGAAACTCAGCATCACCCACCGGCCCCTTTCTACTCACAGCCACCCTTTCAGGCCCGGCTATTTAGGTACCTATCATTTTACCTTCAGACACCATCAAACACTTTCTTAAAACTAGAAACATTCTTCTCTCTATGGAATTTGGAAAGTTTTATAGTTTTTTAGGCATGCATTTCATTATCTGATGTATAAGCTCTGGAGTCAGATGGTCCAAATTTCATGTCTGACAGGTAGTTTCTTTTTTTTTTTTTTTTTTTTTT
>NW_006779031.1:1930006-1941227 GCF_000442215.2 Lipotes vexillifer | reverse complement strand
CCGGGGCACGAACCCGTGTCCCCCGCATCGGCAGGCGGACTCCCAACCACTGCGCCACCAGGGAAGTCCTGTAGTTTCTTTTAACTTCTATGCTGTTCAGAGTCAGGATAGAGGTTACCCTTAGAAGTTAGTGACCAGAGTGGCTCTTTTTGGGGTGCGGTTAATGTTCTGCTTCTTCATCTAGGTGGTCATTATTTAGGTGTGTTCAGTGTGTAAATATTAATCATTAATTACATATGCAATCTTCTGTATATGTATTATACTTTACTATAAATTTTAAAACATGCCATTCATATTAACTCATCTACAAAGACTAGGCAATGATGGGAATAAATGCTTTTATGTTCAAAAAGCGAGAGTTAAGTAGGATAGTTAAAAAAAAAAAATCTCGCCAGTAGCCAGTCTCCGTGCCAGCAGCCTAGGAGGTGACATCTCATTAATCCTCCCCGTCAGCCCACTTCCTTTTATTTTGGTCTATGTGAAAAAAAGAGGCATGAAGCAGATTCATGGAAGCCTAGAACTCCTGTGAGAAGAGTAGGAAGGACTGTACAGTTTGGGGTCTGGCACAGCAGCGCCCTGACTTGCTTGGTTTGGTTCTGTCCCAGGTGGTGTCTAATTGTGTGACACCGCGGGAGCCAACATCCTGCGTCAGCTGCAGGTATGAATCAGCGCGGAGCACCACTCAGCTGACTGTTCTCATCCAGTAACGCTGTCACCGAGCTTATCTCTCACGTAGAGAACAATGATACATACTCGATCCATGGCTACTTGTCAAGCAGTCATAAACGGATCCTATTTCATGGTAGTTACTGAGGTTAGGATTTTTTCTTCAAGATATGTTTGTGTGGACACAGGAGCTGCATTGCAAAGGAATCACTGGGTTGGCCAAGGTTTTTCCGGAAAGACCCGATATCTATAGTAGCCCTGACAGCAGCGTGGTGGGGTAGTTAAGCATGTGGCTTTTAGTGTAAGAAAGACCCAGGTTCAAGTCCTTGCTCTGCCACTTACTACCGGTGTGGCCTTGCACTAGTTCCCTAACCTCTCTGTGCCTCAGTTTTATTTAGAAATGGATCAGGTTGTTTCGAGGCATGAACAAGGTAATGTCTGTAAAGTGTGCCTAGCCCAGGGCCTGGCACAGATTTAAACACTCAATAAGTAATTGTTACTGTGGCATCATTATGCCCATGACTGCCATGGAAAATCAATGAGATAAAATGTAGAAAATGCCTGATGCAAAGTTAGTACTTGATAAATGTTAACTGTGATCGTCTCGAGACCACCGTTTCAGAGATTAGCATTGGTGTGGGAACATCTGGCCCATAGGGAAGCTGGGTATTTTCCTGATTAGCTGGAGTACAATCTGACTTCTAAATGAAGGAAAGGTGTTACTGTCCCTGAAAAGGTCTTGCAAAACCCCCGGGGACTGGGGCTGGCTCACCTTGTGCCTGGTTGCCCATGCTGCCCACCTGCAATGAGCCATCCGCTTACAAAGTTGAACATGATCTTTCCCAAGTGTAATCCCTGAAACATTATCCTGGATTTCTCTCACTTTATATTCATTCATATAGCTATTCATTTGCAGGTCTCCTTTAGCACATGATTTCCCCAAATGTGTTCCAAAAATCAATAGTCTTTGAAAATGTATTATTCAGTGAAACAAAAAAGTTATGTGGTCAAATAAGGCAGAAACTCTGCATACTATACCCCTCCTTTGAGATCTGTAACATACACTGGCCTACTGAAGGTTCTGACAATCCTACCATTCATGCAATCACTCGTTCATTCATTCATTTAATACAGCATGTATTGAGTGCTTACGATTTGCCAGTCACTATTCTAGGCACTGCGAAGAATATAGCAAAGAACAAAACCACCCTACAGGGCACTGTTTAATCCAGTGTTTCCCAACTGCATTCTCTCTGTAGAGACCCTTCATGATTCGGCACCCAGTGCCCCACCCTCACTACAGCTAAAATGAGTATCTAGAATTTCCAAAGCCTGGCATTTGATCTCACACCTCTGTGCATCCGCTTTGCCCTCCTCCCCACTGGAATGCTTTTTCTCCCCTCAACCCACTCCCACCTCACTAACCCCATTCTTCCATCTGGATTCTGCTCAAGCTGCAAATTCTCTGAGCAGGTCTCTTAGTTCACGCCACCAGGCTGAAAGAGCACGCCCCTCCTCTGCACTCTCGTCGTGCACAGGGCACACCCTGTACCGTGGCACATTCGTAATGATCTTTTTACTTGTCCATCCTCAACCAGACTCTGCATTCCTAGAAGGAAGTGACCGTGCGCCATCCATCTCTGTATCCCCAGAACTTAACTTGTGTTTGGCTCTCGGTGCTGACTCTGCAAACAAGTGTTAAATGTCTGTGCGAATCGCGGCCAACAGTCTAGTGTTATGCAAATGATTTTCCAAAGGCACCAGCTCTTAGCAGGCTCAGCCTGGGAGGGCGTGATTTGACAAGGGTTGGACCTCAGCCCCAACCGACCCCATCCCCCATCGGCCTGCCACCTTTCCGCCAGCAACCCTGAAATGGAAGAATGGGGTTCCAGGCCGGGGTAGGGGATCCTGGAGGGAACATTAGACTGATTGTCCTGCACAGCCCTTTCAGACCTGCAACACTGTATAAATAAGCTAAATAAAACAAGTAAACTAAAGAGAACTTTGACACAATCCTACATATAATTAGCATGTTTCCTTTCTCTTAAGTGATTATTAATAATTATTTAAGCGAGATATAATTAATTAATAATAATTATTATATATTATTTAATATAATTAAATTATTATTAACTTGGTTGTACTCAGCTGATGGCCCCTTAACCAAATCGGACATTCTGCTGCTCATTGGACTCTAAGGAAGTGCAGCTCATTCTGTAGGATTCCCACTATAATGAAACAAGTTAACATTGGCCTTACTGCTGTATTTCATTTACATAACCTGGAAGTTAGAAATAACATTGAGGATTGCCAGATAAAATACAGGATGCCCAGTGAAATCTGAAATTCAGATAACAATGAATTTTTTTAGTGTAAGTATGGCCCATGCAATATCTGGGACTTACTTATACTAAAAAATTTTGTTGTTCTTTAGCTGAAATTCATATTTCACTAGGCATCCTCTATTTTTATTTGCTAAAACTGGCAACCCTATATGTGATGTTTTTGTGTATCAACAGCTATAGGATAGTCACATTTTCCTGGTACTGTACCTCCAGAAATAATTATAGGGCATTTAAGGGCAGTAATCAGTGGATAAACATGGGAACACCCTCTCTTTTTTCCCTGACATTCAGGATGGAGTAGACAGGGAGAAAGGAGACTGTCATGATTCTGGAAGAGAAAGAAGCTTTTCTCTCTCTCTGAAAGGAAGGGAGCAAACTCAGTTTGGAAGGATTCAGAACATCAAGGTTGGGTTGCTAAATTCTGCGGAGGCTGTGATAACAGATCCATTTAAAGTGAAAAGTAGAAAGAGCCTTCATTTTTGCTATTGATTGGTTAGGTTCCGTTCTCTGTGCTTTCAGAGAAAACATAAATTGATGACTTTTTTAAAAGCAAGTTTTTCGAATATTACAATGAGGAGAATAAAAGTACCTATGTCTCAGGGCTTTAGCAAGAACTAAACCTGGTAACACATTTTAAGCACCCAACCAGAGAAAAGGTCCCAGAAATTGGAGCTGCCAATATTATCATCTCTATTGTTGGTATTATTTCTAAATCTGGAGCAATCTTCTATGAGCTTCCCTTCTTCCAGAATACAACAGGAAGGACTACAACACAGGAATAACTGGTTAGGTAAAGGGCGGGCATAGGGAGCTCGATACCTTACATCTTACATCTCGTCACTGCTGAATTTGTACTCTCAAATTATAGCACCCCCCCCAACGACAGCAAAGGTTTTACCCAGACAGAATTTTTTTTGTTTTTTTTTTTCCGGGATCTTAGTTCCCCGACCGGGCATCAAACCCATGCCCCGTGCAGTGGAAGTGTGGAGTCTTAACCACTGGATCGTTAGAGAAGTTCCCCCAGACAGAATTTTGATACTGTTTATTTTCAATTATTATGTATTTTGTGTGTCAGTCCTTTAACTCCGTGCTGTTTTCAACCATGTTTAGCACTGGCATTGAGCAAACTTTGCTAGTTTTGTGAGTAAGTTGCAAAGATGTAAAGATGGCCAGAGGTTGGGTCTCATTTTCTATTCAAAACCATGTTCCGTTAGCCGGATGGTAAATTAGAATCTCAAGTCCTAACACAAATTGATCTACTATGGTTTTGGCCACTTTTTCTTTTACCTCTGTGATTTATTTAACAGGTCATTAGCTTTGGTAACTTTTAAAATCCATGAAGTACTCTAACTACACATATTATAGATCTTGTGTCAGACTGGTGTTACGTCTCATACTATTGGTTCCTAACAGGAATCTAGACAAAGTGTCATTCATTGAGTCTTGCTGGCAAAGCTAGTTATGAACGTATATATAGTGGGCTCAAACCACAGAAGCAGAGAAGACTATTTCCCCACTGAGCTAACTGCTGCGTCATTGTGAGTTCAAGGTGATGGCTGGTCTATATTTAGTCCAGAAAAAGGGCCTCACTGAAAAGCGAAAGAGGTGATCAGTTGATACTCAGTAAAGGCAAATGATAGTAGCCACGTAAAATTTAAAGAGGGATCAGGGTTCCAGGAAGCAAGTTAATACAAATAGAACCATGAAATTAGTTAGTCCACCCTTATGGCCTGTGCCCCCCACAGTCTGTACTGTGCCTGGGAACTGGTCCTGATGCACAGTGCTACTCCTTCCAGTGAGGTCACATGTGGCCCTTCCAGAGAAATCCTGATCTCACTGGGCCCCTAGATGACAGGAGCAAAGTTGGACTTACTGATGAGTAAGGCAGATGGGCTTCCCAAGTCTCCGGGACCAAGTGGGCGGTGATGGGGGAGAGGAGCAAACATGTCACTGTTCCTACTTGTACATTTTAAGAAACATTAAACATCAATAACAATTGCCCATTAGCCTAAGAACTTTGAAATACTGAACAATCAAATGATGAACATTATCCACTTTTCATAAAGCGATGCCACAGTATATTATTAAGTGGCTAAGGCATTACAACCAAAGTAAAATTTGGACTGTCCATATTCCGTAACAGTTTATGTTTATAATCTTCCCTCTTAGCCATCAATACTTTTGCTAAGGCACAAAAAATAATTTAGGATTAAGCAATTTAATACAAACTGTATTTCTTGGAGGGGTTATTTCACAACTTGAGAACACAGACCATTCAGCATCCATCAAGCGTCTACAGAACACACTTCAGGTACCATATGCCAGCACTAGGACACACCCATGCCTTTATTTTGTTAAGATTCTTTCTAGTTTTTGCGGTTGATTTTGTTAAAGCCAACCCAGAAGGGTTTTTACCTTTACAAGTGTGTACATGGATAGATTCAAATAATCTTCCATACTCTTAACACAAGCCCCATGTACCATACAGTCCAGTGACACGAGTACTACTGTCCTCTGTCCTGTCATTGTGCCACTCCTTTGCTCTAGGTCCTGTCTCAGGACCAGACTTGAAGGAGATGACGATCTACTAGAAGGGAGGAGATAATGGTTTCTACCCATTCCTCATAGGAACTAGTAAAAGTAGGACTGCAATAAGTAACTTTTTAATTCATTCATTCATTCATTCATTCATTCATTCTTTGGCTGTGTTGGGTCTTCGTTGCTGCATGTGGGCTTTCTCTAGCTGCAGCGAGCGGGGGCTACTCTTCCTTGAGGTGCGTGGGCTTCTCATTGCGGTGGCTTCTATTGTTGTGGAGCACGGGCTCTAGGTGCCGCGGGCTTCAGTAGTTGTGGTTCATGGGCTCAGTAGTTGTGGCTCGCGGGCTCTAGAGCGCAGGTTCCGTAGTTGTGGCACACGGGCTTAGTTGCTCCGTGGCACATGGGATCTTCCCGGACCAGGGCTCGAACCCGTGTCGCCTGCATTGGCAGGTGGATTCTTAACCACTGCACCACCAGGGAAGTCCCAGTGACTTATTTTTAAACTTAAAATAGTGAAGTTTAGCTCACCCTAAAAAACACACCTCAAATGCTTCCTCTGTAGCAACAGAGATGATGATGATGATGATCCTGATGATGACGACGATGCTGAGAGCTAAAACGTATACAGCACTTACCAGAAGCTAGTCAAGGGCTTTGTACATATGAACTCATTTAATCCTGACTTCATTCATGTGAAGGGGGCACTGTATTCTCCCAATTTATAGATGAGGAAACTGAGGTATAGAGAAGTTTAGTACTTTGCCCAAAGTCATCCAACTGGTAAGTAGCAAAATTAAGATTAAAACACAGACAAGTTGGAGCCAGAGGCCATGCTCTTATCCGCCACGCCAAATTGTTATGCCTTCCTAGAGCTCCCGTAGCACCTCCACAGAGTTTGGCTGAACCTTACACAGTTGGCACTTAACAGAAATGACTAGAATACAAGGCATGTTATCTAAGTGTCCACTTCCCCCACTTAATGGTGAGATACTTGAAGCCAAGACCCATGTCTTATTTGTCTCTGTATGCTCCAGGGCCTCGCACAGCATCTAGACCTATTGTATGTCCAGAATAAATTTGTTACATGAACTAGTTTGAAATATTAGGCCAATCCCTATGAAATTGACATTGTTACAAGTCAAAATAGTTCATTTTCAGTTTCATTTAGTTCAACCTTCTAGAACACAGACAGCACCTACCAGCTCGGAAGCAAATCTGTTCTTCATGTTCTTTCTATGCTTTATTAATTCGTAGCCCACTGATACTTACAGGAAGAGACTAACACCACCAGGTAGTTTACTCATCTACCACTGCCAAGACCAGAACATGGAAAAGTTGGTAGCCCGTGATTTACTTATGCAAACATTTCATGCCTCATTTTCCTCTACTGCGGGTACATAATAATGCCTCAGGGTACCCTACAATACCATTTTTAAAGGTCTCCAAACCAACAATGGCCAGGGCATTAGACGTTTGATCAAGGTGACATCCATCTTACCAATAACTTTCCATAGCAAGTCTCCACTTCATCCCTATCCCCTTCTCTCATTCATTCATTTATTCATCAAGTAATTTTCAAGCATTTCTTCCAGGCTGGGCCTTGAGGATATAAACACACACACACACACACACACACACACACACACACACACACACACACACTGAGCTCCCACTGGTGGCTTTTTGTAACTCCTAAGTGGTAATAGCAGCTCACTCCACGAGATGGCACTCTTAATTCTTCTTTGTATTCCTTTACTACCATGAAAGGTCGTATGATTTTTCCACTGTTGCAAAACAAATAGAACTAAGAGGGTTTTGTTCACGATTGATGTAGCTGACTGCTCATGTGAACATATTTCAGACACTTCAAAACAATGGTTTTCTCAGGGACATTCAAATGTTACTTTGGGAGAGGGTGTATGTTGCAACATGGAGGGCATGTTGTGATGTGAAGAGGTTGGAACCTTCTCTTATTGCTGGTCCTGAGCAAGAGAGCACGCAGGCTTATGGGAAAGAAAGGCAGAAAGTTGCATAGAACACTGCAGGCAAAGAGCACTGCAGCAGAAAGTGCACTGAGGTAGGTGTTTTGAAATTCCTCATACTCAGTTGCTCCATCCCCACTATTCGTACCCACACTGGTTCCAGATGCCTGTGCCCACTCTCACCTCGACCCTCTCTACCAAAGGCACAGGATTCAGCTGAGTTTGGCAAATTTTGACCAATGATTTTAACTCAAGAGAACAGCCTAAGGCTGAAAAGAGTAAGTAGGAAAATGACTATTTTTTGAATGCTGAATACTGAGCAGTTTGATAAGCAAAGTGCTCAGCAAACTTATTTCATTTAATACAAGAACCCTATGAGAAAGTTTTATGTACAAACACTTATGTAATACCTGATTCTAAGCACTTCACAAATGTGATTTCATTTCAATTAATCATCATAACATTCCTATGAGGATATACGCTATTGTTATTTCCCTTCTAAGGGAAACTGAGGCATAGAGGGATTACTTGACTTGCCAAAGGTCTAACAGCTGGGGTTCATAGCCAGGAATGTCAAACTCAGCGTCTGGGCTTTTATGCTGCATCTCTGTTTCAGAGAAAAAATATTAGGTCCACTGGATAAGAATGCCCGCAAATTTCTGTTATGAAACTTATAAACTTACCTGACTCTGCACCTTCTCTGTTTGGCTAACATATTTACCAAAACGTCCATGACACAGTAAAAAAATCACCTGTCATGCCAAGGACCAGGAAGATCACAATGTGAATTCTCATAAAAGATAATCAACTAACGTCAACACTGAGATGACTTTGATGTTGGAATTATCTGACAAGGAGTTTAAAGCAGCCATCATACAAATGCTTAAACAACAATTAGAAATTCTCATGAAACAAATGAAAAAATATAGAATCTCAGAAAAGAAATACAAGTTATAAAAAAGAACAAAATGGAAATTATAAAAATGAAAAATACAATAATATAAATTTAAAAATCACTGGATGAAATCAATAGTAGATTGATGACAGAGGACAGAATCAGTGAACTTGAGAATGGATCAACAGAATTCACAAAATATGAATAACAGCAATTAAACAGACTGTAAACACAAAATGAACAGAACCTCAGAGATCTGTGGAACAACAACAGAAGATCCAATATCCATATCATAGGACTCCAAGAAGGAGAGGAAGAAAATGGAACTGAAAAAATGTAAAAACATAAGGGCTAAAAACTTCCCAAGTTTGGTGAAAGATGTAGACCTACAGATTCAAGATGCTGAGCAAACTCCAAATAGTATGAACACAAAGAAATGCATGCCAAGACACATTATAATTAAACTTCTGATGAATAAAGACAAAAAAGAAATCTTGAAAGCAGCCAAACAGAAACAACACATTACCCAGAGAGAATACCAATTCGATTGACTGCAGATTTCTCATCTGAAACCATGAAGAACAGGAGGGAATTTCACAATCTTTCAAGTGAAATTCAAGAAAACTTTTTCAAGAAAGTTCTTTTCTCTGAGGAAGGCCATGCAAAGAGAATGAAAACACTAGCTACAGACTGGGAGAAAATATTTGCAAACCACATATCTGACTAAAACTATCTAGAGTGTCTAGAATATACAGAGAACTGTCAAAGCTCAAGAGTAGCTTTTCCGGTAAATGGCCTGAGGTGACCTCTAAAAATGGTTCGCTATTCACTTGACCCAGAAAACCCCACAAAATCATGCAAGTCAAGAGGTTCAAATCTTCGTGTTCACTTTAAGAACGCTCGTGAAACTCCCCAGGCCATTAAGGGTATGCATATCCGAAAAGCCACCAAGTATCCGAAGGATGTCACTTTAAAGAAGCAATGTGTGCCATTCCGTCGTTACAGTGGTGGAGTTGGTAGGTGTGCCCAGGCCAGACAGTGGGGCTGGAAGCAGGGTTGGTGGCCCAAAAAGAGTGCTGAATTTTTACTGCACATGCTCAAAAATGCAGAGAGTAACGCTGAACTTAAGGGCTTAGATGTAGACTCTCTGGTCATTGAGCACATCCAGGTGAACAAAGCCCCCAAGATTAGGTGCAGGACTTATAGAGCCCACGGTCGGATCAACCCATACATGAGCTCTCCCTGCCACACTGAGACGATCCTTACTGAAAAAGAACAGATTGTTCCTAAACCACAAGAGGAGGTTGCCCAGAAGAAAAAGACATCCCAGAAGAAACTGAAGAAACAAAAACTTATGGCCCGGGAATAAATGCCGCAAAAAATAAATGCAAATAAAAGTAAAAAAACAAAAAACCAAAAAAGCTCAAGAGTAAAAGTCAAAAAATCCAACTGAAAAAAAAAAAATCGACAAAAGTCAAACAGATATTTCACCAAAGTTGATATATAGAGGGTCAATAAGCACATAAAAAAAAACATTCAAAATCATTAGCTATCAGGGAAACACAAATTAAAAGCACAATAAGCTACCACTGTACACTTAGTAGAATGGCTAAAATAAAAAATAACAAGAGAAAATTCTGGTGATGATGCCAATAACTGGATCACTCATCTATTGCTCTTAAGAATGTAAAATGGTGCAGCCACTCTGGAAAATGGTTTGGCAGTCCCTTAAAAAATTAAACATGCAACTAACTATCAAATGACCCAGTAATTGCACTCCTAAGTATTTACTGCAGAGAAATGAAAACCCATCTTCACACAAAAATCTGTACAAGTATGCTTATAGCAGCTTTATGTGTAAGATCGGAAAACCAGTAGGTAACAGCTCAGATGTTCTTTAATGGGTGAATGGTTATGCTAAGTGTGGTATATCTATATCATGGAACTCAGGAATAAAAAGGAAAAAAATTATTGATATGCACAATACCTGGGTGAATCTCAGGGAATTATGCTGAATGAGAAAAGCCAATTCCCAAAGTTTACATACTGTGTGATTTCACATATATAGCATTCAAGAAATGACAAAATTATAGAAATGTTAAAGAGATTAGTGGTTGCAAGCAGTTAGGGATGGGGGAGGGATGGTGAGAGGGATGCAGGAGGGTGACGTATGTGGTTATAAAAGAGCAACATGAGGGATCCATCTGGTGTTGGAACCGTGTGTAGTCCTAAGAGTGTTGATGCACACACAACTCACACAAGTGATAAAACTGTATAGAATTTAATATGTATACGCACACGCAAGTGCAGGTGGTGCTGGGGAAATCTGGGTAGAATCGGCATTTTATAGCAGTGTCAGTGTCCTGGGTGGTATATTGTACTGTGTTAATGCAGGATGTGATTGTTGGGGGAAGCTGGGCAGGTCATGCAAAAGAAAGCTGTTTATTTATTACAACTGCACGTGAATCTACAATTATACCAATAATAATTTCCATTAAAAAAATCAAGAGTTGCTCAGTCACTTAAGGCTCCATATTCCTCTCTAGCAACCACCTATTTTTTTAGTTTCCCTGCACAACCAGCTTCTGATTTCTCTGTCTCAACTTCCTCATCCCCAATCAATTCTCAGTCCACCACAATGGATACTATCACTCCACTGAAATGGCTCTTGTCAAGGTCAACAACGATCTTCTTGTCATTCTATCCCTATCTTTTTTTTTTTTTTTTTTTTTTTTTTTTTTGTACGACCGTTCCCTAACCCGAACCCTAACCGTAATCCTAACTGTAATGTTAAC
>NW_006779031.1:1876397-1929940 GCF_000442215.2 Lipotes vexillifer | reverse complement strand
GGCTCAGTAGCCATGGCTCACGGGCCCAGCCGCTCCGCGGCATGTGGGATCTTCCCAGACCGGGGGCACGACCCCGTGGCCCCTGCATCGGCAGGAGGACTCTCAACCACTGCGCCACCAGGGAAGCCCTCTATCCCTATCTTACTTGATGTCTCACCCTGCTGACTGCTCCCTCCTTCTAGAAACATTCTTTCCCTCTCCGTCTTCACAGGTCACTCCTCAATCTCCCTTTTGGGCTCCTCTTTCTCTATCTGCCTGTTTCTCTTCCTTCCAGATCATTCAGTAATTAACTTCATCAAGACCTGCAAGGTACTCACCACCTTCTCACAGTTAATCATCTACCCTATGTCTTCAATTCACTCTATCCAAACCTTTGACTCAACAATCCATCACTGTATTCACTCTCTTGCAAACAAGCTTAGCTCACTAATTTCTCTCCCCCTCTATCACATCTGCCTTGCAAAGTCCCAACTTCAGTCAACTCTCCTCTCTGCCTACTACATCCCTCTATTTTAGCAGCTGAATATTGTCTGCAAAAACACACAGTAGTGTTGGCAGGTTTCATTTTAAAATTTAAAACCCTGATTTTAAATTTCAAATGAGCCCTCTATGTTGCCTGAACGTCACACCACTTGCTTTCATGTTCGCATTCCTACTGCCAAAACAACAATTTCACAGCTTTCTCTCCCTTCTCAAACCTACAAACAAATCCAACATCTAACCTTTCGCTCACAGATGATGTTTTAGGCCCACTCAACTGACAAAGGAGCAGCCCTATAGTAAAATGTCCCTGCTTCTCTCTGTGGCCATCTCCTCTACTTGTGCTCGGTGTTCATCGCATCCCCTCTAGCCTTCTAAGGGGTCCCCTTCCTCTCATTATTCCCTCTCTTTCTTGCATCTCAAATGTCTCCCTCTCCCTCTGATCATCTTCAGCAGCAAATGGGCTTGCCTTAGGTATTTGCCATTTTTACAAAAAATTCCTTTTACCCTAAATCTCCATTCCACCTGCCACCTCATTTCTCATCTACTTCACAACAAAATCTCTTGTGTAAGTAGTCTGTAGTCACCACTTTGATTTTACATCTCTCATTTTTTAAAAATTTATTTATTTATTTATGGCTGTGTTGGGTCTTCATTGCTGCACACGGGCTTTCTCTAGTTGCGGCGAGCGGGGGCCACTCTACTGCGGTGCGTGGGCTTCTCATTGCGGTGGCTTCTCTTGTTGCGGAGCGCGGGCTCTAGGCACACAGGCTTCAGTAGTCGTGGCACGCGGGCTCAGCAGTTGCGACTCATGGGTTCTAGAGTGCAGACTCAGTAGTTGTGGCACATGGGCCCAGTTGGTCCGTGGCATGTGGGATCCCCCAGGACCAGGGCTCGAGCCCCTGTCCCCTGCATTGGCAGGCAGACTCCCAAGCACTGCGCCACCAGGGAAGCCCCTACATCTCTCATTTTTTCCTCAACTCTAATTCCAGTTTCTCTCCTCACCACTCACTCTACAGACACTGTCTTTGAAAAAAGTTATCAATGACCTCCATGTCATCGAAGTCAGTGGTCTCTTCTCTGCTCTTAATTTACTTGATTCCCAGCAGGACTTGACATATCTGACTATTCCATCCGTTTTAAAACCTGTTCTTCCCTTGGCTTCCAGAACGCTGCACTCTCCTGGTTCTATTTCTATCACACTGGCCTCTCTCCCAATCTGTTCTGCAGCCTCCTTTTCGTCTCATTCTAAGTGACCTCATTCAGTCCTATAGCTTTAAATACTGTCTATGTACTGATGACTCCCAGGTTTACATTTCCGCTCATATCCAACTGCCTACTTGACATCGCCATTTCGATGTCTAATAGGCACCTTAAAACTATCACAGTCAAGTGAGGGGCACTGGCTTGGGGGGTGTGTGCCTGGAGCACTCCAGACTCTGGCCACTTTCAGGAATATCTCCGTGGATTCCCAGCCAGGGGTCGGGCCAAAGCTCCTGCATTGGGAGCTCCAAATCTGAAACACTGAATTAACAGAGAATCTCAGACCCCAGGGAATATTCATCGGAGTGAGGTCTCATGGAGGTCCTCATTTCAGCACCAAGACCCAGCTCTACCCAACAGCCTACAAACTCCAGTGTTGGAAGCCTCAGGCCAAATAACCAGTAAGACAGGAACACAATCCCACTCATAAAAAATAAATAAATAAATAAGACAGCAGAAAAATATGTCACAGATGAAGGAGCAGGTAAAAACCTGTAAGACCAAATAAATGAAGAAGAAATAGGCAATCTATCTGAAAAAGAATTCAGAGTAATGATAGTAAAGATGATCCAGAGTCTTGGAAATAGAATGGAGGCACGAATTGAGAAAATACAAGAAATGTTTAACAAAGATCTAGAAGATAAAGAACAAAACAAACAGAGATGAACAACACAATAAGTGAAATGAAAAATACACTAGAAGGAATCAATAACAGAATGACTGAGGCAGAAGAACGAATAAGTGAGCTGGAAGACAAAATGGTGGAAATAACTGCCAAGGAGCAGAATAAAGAAAAAAAGAATGAAAAGAATTGAGGACAGTCTCAGAGACCTCTGGAACAACATTAAAGGCACCAACATTCGAATTATAGGGGTCCCAGAAGAAGAAGAGAAACAGAAAGCATCTGAGAAAATATTTGAAGAGATTATAGTTGAAAACTTCCCTCACATGGGAAAAGAAATAGTCACCCATGTCCAGGAAGTATAGAGAGTCCCATACAGGATAAACCCTAGGAAAAACACAGCAAGACATATATTAATCAAAGTAACAAAAATTAAATTCAAAAAAATAATATTAAAAGCAGCAAGGTAAAAACAAAAAATAACATAGAAAGAAATCCCCCTAAGGTTATCAGCTGACTTTTCAGCAGAAACTCTGCAGGCCAGAAGGGAGTGGCAGGATATAGTTAAAGAGATGAAAGAGAAAAACCTACAACCAAGATTACTCTACCCAGCAAGGATCTCATTCAGATTCGATGGAGAAATCAAAAGCTTAGCAGACAGGCAAAAGCTAAGAGAATTCAGCACCACCAAACCAGCTGTACAACAAATGCTAAAGGAACTTCTCTGGGCAGGAGCCAGAAGAGAAGGAAAAGACTTACAATAACAAACCCCAAACAATTAAGGTAATGGTAATAGGAACATACATAGTGATAATTACCTTAAATGTAAATGGATTAAATACTCCAACCAAAAGACATAGACTGGCTAAACAAAACAAAGACCCATACAAAAACAAGACCCATATATATGCTGTCTACAAGAGACCCACTTCAGACCTAGGGACACACACAGACTGAAAGTGAGGGGATGGAAAAAGGTACTCCACGCATATGGAAATCAGAAGAAAGCCAGAGTAGATATCAGACAAAATAGACTTTAAAATGAAGACTGTCACAAGAGACAAAGGACACTGCATAATGATCAAAGAATCAATTCAAGAAGAAGATATAACAATTGTAAATATACATGCACCCAATGCACAATCACCTCAAAGCAAATGCTGATAGCCATAAAAGGAGAAATAGACTTAACACAATAATAGTGTGGGACTTTATCACCCCACTTACATCAATAGTCAGATCATCCAGACAGAAAATCAATAAGGAAACACAGGTGCTAAATGACACATTTGACCAGATGGACTTAGCTGACATTTATAGAGCATTCCATCGGAAAGCAGCAAAATACACATCCTTTTCATGTGCACATGGAACATTCTCCAGGATACATCACATGCTGGGTCACGAAGTGAGCCTTGGCAAATTTAAGAAAACTGAGATCATATCAAGCATCTTTTGCAACCACAACGCTATGAGGCTAGAAATCAACTACAGGAAAAAACTGCAAAAAAATAAACACGTGGAGTCTAAACAATATGCTAATAAACAACCAATGGATCACTCAAGAAATCAAAGAAATTAAAAAATACCTAGAGACAAATGAAAACAAAAACATGATGATCCAAAACCTATGGGATGCATCAAAAGCGGTTCTAAGAGAGAAGTTGATAGCGATACAAACCTACCTCAGGAAACAAGAAAAACCTCAAATAAACAACCTAACCTTACACTTAAAGCAACTAGAGAAAGAAGAACAAACAAAATCCAAAGTTAGTAGAAGGAAAGAAATCTTAAAGATCGGAGCAAAAATAAAGGAAACAGAGACGAGGAAAACAATAGGAAACTTCAATTAAACTAAAAGCTGGTTCTTTGAAAAGATAAACAACATTGATAAACGTTTAGCCAGACTCATCTATAACAAAAATGGAGAGGGCCCAAAGCAATAAAATCAAAGATGAAAAAGGAGAAGTTAAAAGCAACCCCACAGAAATACAAAGAATCATGAGACTACCCTGAGCAACTATATGCCAATAAAATGGACAACCTAGAAGAAATGGGTACATTCTTAGAAAGGTACAATCTCTCAAGACTGAACCAGGAAGAAGCAGAAAATATGAACAGACCAAATTGCCAGCACTGAAATTTAAACAGTAATTTTAAAACTCCTAATAAACAAAAGTCCAGGACCAGATGGTTACATGGGTAAATTCTACCAAACATTTAGAGAAGAGTTAACAGCTATCCTTCTGAAACTATTCCAAAAAATTGCAACATGTGTTCCTTTTGGAAGGAACACTTCCAGATTCATTCTATGAGGCCACGATCACCCTGATACCAAAAAGAGGCAAAAAATATCACACAAAAAAGAAAATTACAGGCCAGTATCACTGATGAACATACATGCAAAAATCTTCAACAAAATACTAGCAAACTGAACAGAATGATACATTAAAAGGATCATACATCATGATCAAGTGGGATTTATCCCAGGGATGGAAGGATTTTTCAATATCCACAAATCAATCAGTGTGATACACATTAACAAACTGAAGAATGAAAACCATATGATCATCTCAATAGAGGCAGAAAAATTTTTTTGATAAAATTCAACATCCATTTATAATAAAAACTCTCCAGAAAGTGGGCACAGAGAGACTATACCTCAACATAATAAAGGCCATATATGATACACCCATAGCTCACATCATACTCAAAGGTGAAAAGCTGAAGGCATTCCCTCTCGGATAGGAACAAGACAAGGATGCCAACTCTCACCACTCTTATTCAACATAGTTTTGGAAGTCCTAGCCACAGCAATCAGAGAAGAAAAAGAAATAAAAGAATATAAATTCGAAAATAAGTCAAACTTTCACTGTTGGGAGGTGACATGATCCTATGCATAGAAAATCCTAAAGACACTACCAGGAAACTACTAGAGCTCACCAGTGAATCTGGTAAAGTTGCTGGTACAAAATAAATATACAGAAATCTGTTGCATTTCTATACACTGACAATGAAATATCAGAAAGAGAAACTAAGGAAACACTCCTATTTACTATCACATCAAAAAAGAAAAACCTAGGAATAAGCCTATCGAAAGAGGCAAAAGACCTGTACTCTGAAAACTGTAAGACATTGATGAAAGAATTGAAAACCATACAAACAGATGGAAAGATATATTGTGTCCTTGCATTGGAAGAGTCCATATTGTTAAAATGACTGTACTACCCAAGGCAATCTACAGATCCAATGTAATCCCGATCAAATTACCAATGGCATTTTTCACAGAAATGAAACAAAAAATTAAAAAATTTGTATGGAAACACAAAAGACCCCAAATAACCAAAACAATCTTGAGAAAGAATAACAGAAACATAACTGGAAGAATCATGCTCTCTGACTTCAGACTATACTACAGAGCTACAGTCATCAAAACAGTATGGTACTGACACAAAAACAGACATGTAGATCAGTGGAACAGGATAAAAAGCCCAGAGTGTGTGTGTGTGTGTGTGTGTGTGTGTATACATATATATATATATATATATATGTATATATATATGTGTATATATATATATATATATATATATATATAAAAAACTGAATCACTTGGCTGTACACCTAAACTAATACAACATTGTAAATTAACTATATTTCAATTTTAAAACATGGTTAAAAAAATCGTATCATTCATTTCCTTACTTAAAATCTTCCAGGGACTACCCAAGAGACTTAGAATAAAATCTAAACTCCTTTTCCTCCCTATTTTCCCACCCAGTCCTGTGGGAAAAGCCAGGGAGGGATTTCACCCTCCACTTTCCAGAAAACAAACTGGGGAAGAGGGCAAGGGAACCAACATATAAACACCAACTCCATATCTGCACTGGAGGAGGAGAAGGTTGTTTTATTTGTAGGAAATTAAAAGCCCTTGGCAGTTCTTTACCAAGCCTGGGTCAAATAGTCTGGCATCTCCAGGGTCTTCCCGGGGGACTGATTTCCACGTTTCTCTAATCTGAAGCCCCTGCTTCAAGTGGGCTGGTTTCTCCAAGGTGTTACAGTGAGTCAGAGAACTTCCTGCCTCCAAGAGTTTGCTAGAATTCCCCCAACCATCTCCTTACCTCGCCTCCTACTGTCCTTTCTCACCACCCAGCAAAATGCAACCATCATTCACTACCGTGGCCAGAGGGCAGCACTGACAAAAGGAAAGGTAATGAAAACCTTGGCCTTCTGTCTTCTGGTCCAGCTAGATCTGCCACTAAGTAGCTGTGTGACTCTGGGCAAGCCACATAACCTCTCTGAGGCTGAATTTTATTGAAATGGTCCCTGTTAACACTAAGATTCCATAATCAACTGCTAGTTTTCAAGCTGCAATACATTACCAATTCTACTAGCACCAGGTCAAAGAGAGGAAATGTAATAGTTTTATAAGAAGTAAACAAAGGTCTTCCCTGGCGGTGCAGTGGTTGAGAGTCCGCCTGCCGATGCAGGGGACACGGGTTCGTGCCCCAGTCCGGGAAGATCCCACATGCCGCGGAGTGGCTGGGCCCATGAGCCATGGCCACAGAGCCTGCGCGTCCGGAGCCTGTGCTCCGCAGCGGGAGAAGCCAGAGCAGTGAGAGGCCCGTGTACCGCAAAAAAAATAAAAAATAAATAAAAAAATAAAGAAATAAACAAAAAAAAATCATTGGGACTTTCCTCTTTTTCCTTGGAAAACCTTCATGGTTAACCAATGATTCAATCTTTCTTTAGTGAGACAGGGAAATCTTTTAAGTTCCTGAACCAAACTGCCAATATCTGCTCACTTACTAGCTTCCATTTGCAAGAGTTTGAGACTAATTTCTTTAAAGTGGTGGATCCAGCTTGACTTTTCAAAGGAGAAGATTTTTCCTCATTATCTGCACTGTGAAAATGTTTTAAAAGAAATTAAATGAGGAACGATTACTTGATATTTGAATTAGCCCTTAATCACCCAGAGCTCCAGGGATGCGCTGTCTCTGGTGGCCCAGATTTTGCTGCACAGAGAAAGTACACTGGGCAAACCCAAACTGCCTGCCCAGTGCCCAAGCCTAAGTAAGGCTTCACAGCCTTTCAGCCTCTTTCCTCTCCTACATCCAATCCGTCATCTGGTCCTGGATCTACCCAGAAACACTTCCTAGATATGCTCAGACCCAAAGAGCCCGCCCTTCCCCCTTCACCTATCTTAATGCTTTTTTTTTTGGTTTGTTTTCACATCTCTGTGCCTTTGTCCTTTGCCTTTAATGAAATCTCTGCCTCTGATATCCAGTCCTTTTCCTCTACTACTGATTGTGGTAATGCATTTGAACTGATGTCCAAAGACTTAACAGCTGTTTTGTACTTGACTGCAATCAAAGGAGGCAGGAACCAGGCTAATGTGGACTGTTGACCTGGAAGGCTCCCTCGGCGGTCCGAATATCTTGATGTCTGCGGCAACACTTTTAACTTCTGTACAAAGCAAGATATTTAAGAACAGTCAAGCTGGTTTTGTCACTCTAATGACCCTAATTGGAATTTGCCAGTAAAACAAGAAGAAAATCTCCATGAGCATTGGGCTAGAAAAGTAAAAAGCAATTAAAAAGGGTTCATTTGTTAGTTGTCTACATTTCTCAACTTCTCCCCAGGACATATTTAAAATCTACGAATTTTGACAGGAAAGACATTAGCTTTGATCTGTGGTCTGGATATCAAAATGTTTACCATAGTTAAAATGTTGGCTCCTTAAAACGTAATTAACCCTTAGCCCCTTCACCCCTTTTTAAACTCTTCAAATTTATGCAATTTTACCCAAGAGTGCCTATAACTTAACTGTATCCCAAGGAATTAATTTTCAGGGGCATACGTTGAGTGGTGTTTCTAGCTTCTCACAATCATACCATCTTTCTCCTTCTAAAAGCTCAGTCTTCTCTACAGGAGGACCAAGATGCATCTCTGCATTGCTCCATAGTGCATGGTAGGACGTCTAGCATAGATTCTGCCCTCTCTGAGCTGTGGCTGATGACACCACAATAACAATAATGAATATAATAAACATGCATTGACACCAACTATAGTTTCTGTAACTTTTACTATTAAATCTTAGCATCTCTGTAAGATAAGGGTTATTATCCCTATTGTGTGTGCATGAGGAAACTGAGCTTTAAGAGATTTTCAGTGTCTTGCCCCAAATGGTGGTTAGTGGGTGGCAGAGCCAGGAAACAAACCCATGTCTCTCTGTCCCCAGAGCCAAGACACTTTTTTCTCTTACAGGAGCCTCTGACCAAAATGGATTGCTTCATCTCATTTCTGTTCTGCAGGTGAACAAACTGAGTCCTAGAGAAGGTCAGTGAACATGTCCAAGGTCACATCAAAAGGAAGTGTTTTGAGTAACATCAAACCCAGCTCTGTGAGATTCCTAAGTTCTTGCGATCTCTCTTATACTACCCTGTTTACACGAATGGATGGACCTCAGTTGACCTGAGACTGATCTCATGGGGTGTCAGGGTAGCTTGGGGACTGGAGGGCGCAACGGGTGAGTGGCCATATTTTAAAAGGTAGGAGGGGAGGGTAGCCACCATCTTATCTTCCTATTCCTAGTGACTCAGTTTGGCCCTGGGCAGCCTGATTCCCTGTGGTTCAGAGTACTGGTGGGGGGCACTGATTCTCACACAAGATATGTACACATCCTAATCCCTGGACCTGTGAATATTACCATATTTGAAAAGAGAGGGTCCTTGCAGATGTCATTAAATTAAGGATCTTGAGATGAGATCATCCTCAATTATCTGGGTGGGCCCTAAATCCAATTACAAATGTCCTTATAAAGGAAAGGCAAGGGATATTGGAGAAAGAGGAGGAAAAGACACAGTAGAAGAGGAGGTGATTATGAAGACAGAGGTGTAGACTAAAGTGATGAAGTTACAAACCAAAGAACACCAAGGAATGCCTGAAGCCACCCCAAACTAGAAGAGGCAAGGAACAGATGCTCTCCTAGAGCCTCTGGACGGAGTGCACCACTGCCAAAACTCGATTTTGGATTTCTGGCCTCCAGAAATGCGAAAGAATAAAATTCTGTTGTTTTAAGCCACCAAGTCTGTGGCCATTTGTTTATGGCTCTCACAGGAAACTAATCCACGCCTTGAGGTGCTTCCATCTGCAGACACACAAAAAGAGAGCTCTGTCTACCTCTAGGACTGAGTAGTTTGATCATGAGAAACCCCCAACCAGGAAATCCAGGGTGCTTAGAATGCAGAGTGCAGGGCGATCTTAGACTGTAACGTACAAGGAGTAAGTGGATGGCGGTCAGGGCCTAGCAGAGGTCCTGTGATTAGAAACACCTGGGCTAATACAGGTGCCATGAAAATCTTGATAGGCATGAAAGTAAGGATTCTAACAAACTAGGCATCAATACCATACAAGACGTACTAACCTATAAACATGAAGGATTCAGCAAGGCTTCAATGAGGACAATTTGTCCTGCCTTTACACTTCACCTGAAGCTGCATGATGTGGAGAAATGAGCATAGGCTGTGCTCTAAAAACCTTGGGTTTCGTTTCTGGCCCTCTCCTAGGTCCCAGAGTCACTGAGCTGACAATGAGTAGACACTTTCTCAGTTTCCTTATCTGCAAAATTGAGACAATGCCAGGAACAATCTCACTGAGATGTCAGGACTGAGTTAAATATTACAAGTTTGCATGAAGAATCACTGACACAAAACAAGTGCTCACTAAATACTAGTTGGTGTTCTCTTCAGTCATGAGACCTCAGCCTGCAGCTCTGTCACTGCCATCCTTTCCTTGAGCTGGTTCAAGAGTAAGAGGCAAGATCTATTCTCACAGCCAGTGTTCTAACCTAAGTGTAAGATGGCTCAGAGCAGGAGCCTCCTCTCCATCCTGGACCGAAGTCTCAAAATGGTGAAATCCAGTGGACTTCACAGCCCTGAAAAAGAGTGGATGGCTTCTCACTTTTATCTGCTCATTGTTTCTCAGCTCTTATAGCAGAATTCCCTGAGTGAGGTATGTGACTTTTCCCAACCATTATTTATTTGTAACTTATGATAAAATTTTAGTCACATTCATGAAATGAATGATTCACTGAGATTACATTTTAAAAAATGAAATCAACAATACAATGCAAGCTACCGTCCCAGTTACTGGGCTAGACTCTGTCATGACATTTTGTGACGGCAGTCACTTCAGTGGCTGGGAAGACTGGATGACGCAAGGGACATGGCATCAGCAACGAGTACTTTCTATGAAGTCACACTTCGTTTACATCATGACATCAAACGACTGAATTCATTTTCGTCTGTTACGCTCAGTTCTCGGGCCTTACCTGGAGGCTAATCTGTCAGATCCTTTCAGAGAGGTGTTACCAGTGAAATCTGTCAGCATGACAAGTGGTCTCTTTTATTCTTACTGTTAAGTGTTCCTGCTGCATTCTGGGATTCTGACAACTGAGAAAACCCCTGTAACTTCTTATTTAATTATGGGAAGCCTCAGAGGTGAAGAAACAGACCTATTGTCTGAAAGGCAATAATTTTGTTTTAAAATATTCGCCAGCGAAAGGAGAGGTCAGGCTAGAGTAAGGAAAATTCAGTGCTACCAAGTCACAAGTTCATTCTGCTGTACCGGATCAGTCATTTAAAGGAGAAAAAACCAGAATGGTAAGTAACTCCAGCCAGGAATAATACCATGTATGTGTCTGTCCTTAATGGAAGAGGTATTCTGACGTTCTGTGCTGTGTCTGACATCTTAGAGCTTCTCCACAGAAGTGTGGTTTTCTTCGTTTTGTTGGGAGTTCTCTTTATAACTATAAACACAGGGTATAAGAAGGGTCAAGTTATTCCCTCAAGAAGGTAAACTGTAGGTGGAATGGAGCCAAATTAATTAATTAACTCCTACATAGGTTTAAGTTATTTATAAACCTGAGAAATAAGCACAGCCTGGATTTGCAAGTGCCTGTACCTAACACACTTAACTCTTTATGAACCAGCTAAAAATACTCCAATCCTCATTTCTACAACTGGGGAAATTTTGGTTTAGCCAAGTCAGTTCCGCCACACTCACTTATTCTTCACACTATACGCAAAGATACCTGCAGTCCTAAACGAAACACAATGAATCCAGGCTAGTTCGTACCGTGAGTTATTTCTGTGAGTAACTGACAAACCCACTCTGAATCATCAAGACCCATCCAGATTGAATGGCTGTCATGGATTCTTGGCAGATAACACATGAATGGCAGGTCTTGAGCAGGTGAGCCTCAGGAACACACACAGTCTACGTTGTGAGACACGCTACACAAGTTGTAAGACGTATGTTTGGGAATATACAACGAGTTGTGAAGATAATCGGGGAGTGATTCTTTTCATAGACAACATGGCTCACATAAGGGTCCCATTGCAGTCGAGTTCAGAAAGACTTTGTAGAAGCAGAAAGAGTTATAGAACCGGACTAGACCAGACAAGTCTGAAGACGGGGACCATAAGCAATAGATATAAGTTATTGTCCAAATCAGGACATTTTTGAAGATGAAATGAGGAGTTATTAATAACTGCATCAAGACCTAGTTCTAAGGCATGGGGAGGGCACTGCTAATATTATAACTGATATTGGCAACAGAGAGAGAACATCTTGCACGATGCCTGGCATGTAGAAAAGTTCGATAAAGTTTTGTTGAATGAATAAGTAAAGTAAAATTGGATCCCTTTACTTCTCCAAAGCCTTTCAGTCAAACATCCATTGCGGTTGTTATACCATTATTAAGAACTTCATGGTAGCCATGGTTTTGATTCAATTTTGTTATAATAAAGGGAGAAATTTGAGTTATAACCACAAAATCCAATGGTTTTGTCTCAGCTTACAAGTCTCCTTGATCTTTTGAAGAATCTAACAGCATTGGCCACCGCTCTCTTACCTTGGTTTCCATGACATTGTGCTGTCCTGGTTCGCTACTTACTTTTCTGACCACTGCTCCCTGTTCTCTTTTCCTAGTTTCTCTTTGTCTTTTTCTTCCTCGGCCCTAAAACCAGGTATTCAAGGGGGGGCCATCCTCGACTCCTTGCCCTCTCTTTCTACCCATGTTCCCTAGTGGTCTCATCTACTCTGTGTACTCCTCACACAATTCTTAAATTTGGGCCTCCCTCCAAAGCATCAATTCTACAATACGATGTTGCGCCTGCACCTCGGACTCATCTTTTTGAAACAGAACTCAACATGTTAAATCAACTCTTCCTTCTGCTGTCTTTCTTTGAAAGGCACCTCCATTTGTCAAGGGACCGAGCCTTGAAGCCTCAAGCTCATCATTTTTTTCTTCCCTCTGAGCCATACATCCAAGACAACACCAAGTTCTCCTGGACCTTTTTAGCAAATTACTCCTACATTTGCCCAACTCTAAATGCAATTGCCTTGGTTGAGGCCTACCATCTCTTTCTTGCTATGGTGTTATCAACCTCCTAATTAGCCTTCCTGCTCTCATTTCTAGCTTCCCAATCCAAATCACTGGGGTTTGAAGTTTCCTCTACTTGGATGTCAAGGCATGACCTATCTTAGCTGCATAATTGCTACTGCTGAAAAACAAGAGAGGTGATTCAGAGGTGATCCAAGCGCTAGAGAAAGTGAGTAGAAATCGCTACAATAGCGAAATCCCTTCTAATAGCTGAAAGGGCAGGTAGGAGATAGGGGACTGGAAACTGAGTCAGGACGAGCATCCAGACTGCTTGAGGGTAGGAGCTGCTTCCTATGTATCAGGGTCCATTCGGTGTCATTCATCTCTACTCGGGTTGCCCAGGAAGCAAACGTAAATGCAATGTTGCTTTCTGGGCGGCAGAGTGAGTCTTTCGATTTGATGCCAGATGGTGGGGTAGCACCCAGTCTGATTTAGGACTAAGAAGCAAATGACGGCAAGAATCCACCCTTTGAAAAACAGCGCCTACTTTGGGGCAGTCAGTGCCATCCTTTCTGGCTGAGTTCCAGAAAGGAGTCAGTTTCTCTGGGTGACCCTTTCAAAGAGAGGCCTACGTCACCACATTTAGACCTAATGTACTTTATAAAGCCTGACACACTTTGCTCCCACAAAACTTAAAAATTTCTTCTTCATTTACTTGAAATATCCTCAGTTCCCTAACAAGGAAAAACTGCTGAAGCTAAATGGCAAGCACCCTGCCTCTCATCTATCCTCTCAAACCCCTTTTCTTAGCTTTTTGGTACCACTCACTTCACGCTCATGGACAGATTCTTCAAAGGTGACATTGCGTTTTCTCGTAAAATGCCCTCTATCTCATTGTCACAGCTCCTCCTCCCACCATCATTCCCTGTCACGTGTCACCTGCACCTGACTGGTGCAATGCACTGTGGGCCTGAAAGCATCACTCAGAAACCCAGACTCTTATTTTCAATATGCACCTATATGCACCCAGGGTGGGCAGACTCAATCATTAGTTGGAGCCAATAGTGCTTGACCAATGATGCTGTTGACGAGAATTCTTCATTGCTAATTAGCCCAGCATTATATATGTGTCTGTGGGATGCGCGCGCGCACACACACACGCACACACACACACACACACACACACACACACTTGAAACCACACACATTATCAAGCTGTTCCTGGTTCCTAAAAGGAGAATCAGTAACACGATATACCACCCCGCCTATGCGCGTCATGTGGCTTTTCTGCTTTGTCAATTTGACTTAGGTTCTTTTTGTATGCACTCATCTTACTTTTAATAAGGCTTCTTTGCAATTCAAATCTCTGTTGTGTAAGATTATCAGAAGAAACTGTTCAATTCAGTCCTGCTTTGTGCTATACTGTGGTTGAGTTTTGAAGGAGACGAATTTCAATTTTTGAGACTGTCCTTCCCACCAAACTACATTCAAACAATTTTAACTCAGAAAATTATTATCTACAGTCTTAAAAGTCTTAAGAAATTTCCTTTTTTTTTTAGTTTTAAATTTTTGGCCGCACCGAGTGGCACGCGGAATCTTAGTTCCCCAACCAGGGATTGAACCCGCACCCCGCGCAATGGAGGCGCGGAGTCTTAAACGCTGGACCACCAGGGAAGTCCCTTATAAGTCTTATAAGTTCACTTCAGACTATGGGATACAAAAGAGCCCCACATTACTTTTAAAGAAATATCGAAATTGCAACTTAATAGTAGGGCAAAGGTTAACAATCTTATTTCATACTACCTAATGTCATCATGACTCATTTGAGATTAAAAAGGAAGACTCATAATAATTACTTGTTGATACCAATTAAATGGAAAGGCAGATGTTTCAAGTAGGTGCAAAATTAATGTCAGATGTCAAGTTGACGTGGGTTTCTCTATGTTATAAAAATACAAATCGGTATGTGTATAACCTCCTATACATTCAACTTTAAATAAGCACACTTGGAGGTGGATAACAAAAGCCATCTATGGTGACTCTAGGGAAATAAATATACAAGGTAATAGCAGATGCCAAGTTATTTTCAGATACTGGTGTCTCAGGAAACCTCTCTTTTTCCTGTCCTGAAAGTCTTTCAAAATTCCTTGCTATATTTTCAGATAACTTGATACATTCCACGTGAAATAAAGTGAATTGATATAATGGCATAAAATATGTGATAAACATAAGCGCCCACATACAGTGAGGAAGAAATCTAAATATTAAAATGTCTGAAGCTCTTGCTAAATTGAATGGCTGGATTGTATTTTGACTGGATTTGTGACCCAGCAATCTAGAGGAGGAGGGTAGGGGTGGAGGAGTCTCTTAGGGCCTACAATTTAATTAGTCCTGTGCTAAGTGGCTGGAATGGAAAAACAAATTAAAATTTCATGATTCCAAAATGTGTAGGGCCAGTTGAATTCTGCAAGTGTTAGGACCTAAGCACTGTTAATTCTACAGGGCAAGGGGGAAGCAGGGGCACTATTAAAAATCTGGTGTGGCTGACGACCAGAATGAAAACGTCTATGAACTCTGTCCATCTCCGTGGCTCCAAGATGAAGCATGGTGCTCGGCATATAGTGGGTACTCAGTAAACAGATATTAATGAATGAATAGATTAACAAACAATGATACTTAAATAACAACACTGTTTTCCAAAATACTCTTAATTATTTCAGTCCATGCTGAATACTGGATCTATACTTCTCCATGCCCATCTTACTGTAGTCATTGTTGCTCTTGTTGAAGACTTATTCTCCCCTTACCACTCATGTTTTTCTTGCTATATCACCTACCTAACCACTGAAATTAACATGCCCTTAGGTTGATCAGAAGTAAGGAAACAATTCTGAAAACGATCTCCCAATTTAATGAAGGAATCTAGTCAAATTAGGATTTTGAATCTATTATTTATACTTTTAGAACGGCAAATTTCAAACTTATGTAAATGAAACCATTGGTGGAACTCAGAATAAGAAACAATTAACAGCTGAGCTGGTATGTATGGGGAGGTGGCCTTTAGTCCCACCCTGAATATGTCTGACCTCTAACTTCATCCTCTCTCTCCTAGCATTCCGCAGTTCAGAAGCCCTATGGTTTTGAAACGCAGAGTTTGAAAACTAGTGCCCTAGGACACGCCTTCAGCAAGGGTAGAGAAGGGAAGCCGAGTTCTAATGCAGGGTGAGGATGGGAGGCATGGATTTGGAGCTGGACAACAATAGATTGACTTGAAAGAATACATCACAAGGTGAAATAAGCATGAGCTACGATCAGATTATGGCAGCCTCCTGGAATAGCACAGCCATTGGTGGCAGCTGCCTTAGCAGAAACACTCAGAGGGCACTGGTGCAGCTCCTGTCAACACTTCCAAGTGTAGAAAGTGCTTTTCTCCCCATATGCTTTCCCACTGGCACATCTGTATTTCTTTCCAAAGCTCCACCACCTGAGAAACTGAGTTGATACTACACCAAAGAAACTACTCTGCATCCTGGTCCAAGCAGAGGGTGTAACCTCAGGAGGAAATGGTTATCTCTGGTGCCAGAGACACACCACACAGGAGACAGACAGCTGAGAGTCTCTGAAAGTCATGTGCCCTGCTGCACTCCACTGTCCACATCCTTTAACCAGGAGCAAACAAACACTTTGGCAAAATTGGGGCATTTCCACCCCAAAGCCAAATGGAACGCAGCACCCAGGGCACTCCGAGGAAATGTCAAAGTCATCAAATCAAGCCATATCAAAGCACACCCTCACAAAGAACTAAGGCCACACTATATTTTAGCAGAGCTTTGAATGCTTACACCATTCCTCTCTCCCTGGGCATAGCCTTTAGGGCCCAGAACACATATGCCACCTCCTGCAGGAAGCCTTCTTCTACTGTAGTCTTCAACGATCGGACCTCTCGCTTCTCAGGCGTTCATTTGCACCGACCATTTCTACCACATCTCTCAGGCTAGACACCATATAACAGTACACAGTAATGAACCACTTAGCTCTAGGCCCAACTTCTAGAAATCAGCCACCTAGGTGGGAGCTGTGAACAATCAATAGCTTCAGTATTGATTTCTCTCTTTATTGCCACATTCATAAAGCCAACGGCATATCTTTACTTCGATGTTTAGTGGACATCTCAAAACCGACATGATCATAGGAGGACACGAGATTTCCAATCCCATGACTACTGAATCCTGAGTTTTCCCCAATATTCCCTACCTCCGTAAATGGCACCTCCATCCACCCAACTGTTCAGCCCCCAAGCCTAAAATTCATCCTTCATTCTTATCACTCCATCAACTCCTACATCCAATCCATCAATAAATCTCACTAATTCTACCTATAAAATCGATTCCAAATCCAACTACTTTCGTCATCTCCACGATTACTCTCGAGTCTAGACCAAACCACCATCATCTCCTGCCTGTACTGTGCCCACATCCTCCTAACTGAGCTCTCTGCTTCTGCTGTTTGTTGAGCCATCGTGGTCCATTCTTTCATTCTCATTCTCTCTCTCCCTAACCCCTTTCTCTTCCCTTTCCCTCTCCGCGACAAACGCTTTGGTCAACTGAAACTTTATTAGGAAATCCAATGGAACCAATAGCTGCCCCTTTGTCTCACTTTCCTTTTGTTTCTTGTTCTGGTCTCTAGAGCAGGTCTGAGCTCCTGACATCCATTTATCAAAAGACACGTAAGAGGGCCTCCCTGGTGGCGCAGTGGTTGGGAGTCCGCCTGCTGATGCGGGGGATACGGGTTCGTGCCCCGGTCCGGGAGGATCCCACGTGCCGCGGAGCGGCTGGGCCCGTGGGCCGTGGCCGCTGAGCTTGCGCGTCCGGCAACGGGAGAGGCCACGACAGTGAGAGGCCCACATATGGCAAAAAAAAAAAAAAGACACGTAAGAGCTCCGAGTTTTCTCTTCTTTTTCTCCAGTATCCCCAGTTCTTTCAACTATTTCTAACAGGAGATGCTTTCTTGACATCTCAGGGTGCTCTCCTCTGGATTCTCTCCAGTTTGCCCACATTTCCCTTAATTTAAGATTCTTCTTCATAAATAGAGGGCTACCTACAGATTGGTCCAACCAAGAAGTGCACAGCTTGCCTTGATCTGGTCACCACATTTGTTCTAATGAAGCTTGGATGACTATGTTATTTTAACAGCTGCTAAACAGAAACGACTGGATCCAGTTAAGTTATGGGTCAGTCTAGATACCTCCTCCAGATATCAAAAGCACTGCACCCAAAGCAGTTTTTCTACTTTTGAACCTCAGTGTAGAATTTTCTCTACTTGTTAAGTTTGGGCTGATCATTCCAGACTGTCAAGATATTTTTGAATCTTCATTATTATCACAGTCATGATCATCATCCCTTACAACTCTTCTCTTTGGTTTCGAGAAGTTGCTCTCTGGCTTCGGTGAAGTCACTGATGAGAATGAATGAATGAGTAAGTGATGAACTAGGACATTTCCAGCTCAGAATACAATTGGAGTAGGTGTGGAACAGATTTGTTCTTCCCTTTTCAACTTATATATGTAAATGGAATGTTCATTAAATGTATTTTTCGTATTCTGAAAAGCTTCAATAGTCCAAATAAAAGTCTAATTTTCTTAAAGTTTTTCCATTCATAAAAGACACAAAAATAGACTTGAAGAAATGGAAAGTCATTCCTTGTTTTTTGATAGGATGACTCGACAGTATAAAGATGTCACTTAATTTATAAGTTTAATATATAGAGTTAAAGTATAAGTTTGACATAATCCCAATTAAAACATCAAGTTTTTAAAGAACCTTCAAGTTAGACAAGCTGTCACTGAACCTCACATGGAAAAATTAACAGGGGTCATAGAAACACAAAAATGAAAAACTATGAGCAGGTACTAGCCTTACCAGAAAATAAAACATACTATAAAGTCTCTACAATTGAACAGCTGTGGTACTAGCACATATTTACAGACCACTGAAAAAGAATAGGAAGTTCAGAAATAGACCCAAGTAAATATGGAACTTTAGAATATAAGGAAGATCATATATTGAATAAATGGAGCAAAGATAAACTTTTTTGATAGATGGCACAGGGACAAAGGTTAACCATTTGGAAAAAGAAAATTAGATCCACACGTCACACCATACATTAGTATAAGTTCCAAATGGATCAGGGATCTAATGCAAAGTGAAACCATACAAGCAGTAGAAGAAAATATGGGTGAATCCCTCTTTAATCTGGATGTAGTAAGAGGTCTTCTAACTAGAACTCCAAATCCAGATACAATAAAACAAATGATTTTAAAATCTCATTGTATAACAGTAATTTTTTAAATGAATGCATGTCAGTAAATACCATAAACAAAATGAAAAGGTAACTGACAAACCAGTAGAAATATTTGCAACATGTATGACAGGTTAACAGCTAATATCTCTAATATGTAAGTAATGCTGAAAATCTGAAGGAAGAAAAACAAATCCCAGATAGAAAAATGGCCCAAAATATGAATAACTCACACCAAAAGATGATATAAAAATAATCTTTAAGCTTATGAAAAAAATTCACCCTCACTCATACTAAATGATATGCAAGATAAAATTACGTTAAGAATCCATTTCTCACCTATCAGATTTGCAAAAATTAAAAACTATAACATTCTCTATAGGTGAGGCTGTGGAGAAACAGGCACTCTCATATATAGCTGGTGGGAATGCAAACTGTTACAACTCCTGGGAAGGGAATTCGGCAATATTCAACTGAATCATATATGTACTTACTTATTGACTCAGCAATCCCACTTATCAGGATTTACCCTGAACATCTAGCTTCAACAATATGAAAATACATAAGCATAACATTATTTATTGCAGCATTATAACAGTGAAAATGTAGGAAAACATGGTATACTATAGAATACTGTTATTGTGATTTTTCTGGAAGTCAAAAATCATGTCAAAATAAAAGGGGGGAAAAAAAGGATTTTTTCAGTCTCCCTTCTCATAGTATCCATCTCACATTGCATTTTAAAAATAGAGAATCAAGGCTTTAAATGTATAAGTGAACAGAATATTTAACAAATCAGTAATCAGACTGCTGTAGTCCTCCCCAGACCGACAATAAATTCTGTAAGAAGTCAGTCAATCGGTCAACACCATTTATCTTGAGAATTCCTACTGTGCAGACAGCACTCCAGGAGGTCCCATCTCATATCACGGTAAAAGTGATGGAGGTCATTCTGCTTATTCTTCCATGTCTCCCTAAAGCTACTTATCGAGGACCTTTGAGTCCTGCTTACCAGGACTTAAGCATACTGCCAGGGCGGTTAAAGAATGCCTGCAGGGCTTCCTTGGTGGCGCTGTGATTGAGAGTCCACCTGCCGATGCAGGGGACGCGGGTTCGTGCCCCGGTCCGGGAAGATCCCACATGCCGCGGCGCAACTAAGCCCGTGAGCCATGGCCGCTGAGCCCGCGCGTCCGGAGCCTGTGCTCCGCAACGGGAGAGGCCACAGCAGTGAGAGGCCCGCGTACCGCAAAAAAAAAAAAAAAAAAAAAAAAAAAAAAAAAAAGGGAAAAAAGAAAGAAAGGAAAAAAAAAAGGAATGCCTGCAAATGCTGGGTTTTCATCCTTCTGTACGGGAAGGAGGACAGTCTGCAAGCCCTTACTCCCTCAAGTTTCCTACAGCTCAGTGTCATTAGCAAGGGCCCATAAAGAGCCCGAATTTGCTTCATTTGAAAATCAAACAGCAACCTGAAGAGAAGTGGTTCATAATAGCCTTTAGAACGCATAGGCCACCTATGGATCTCTCGCTTCTTCTGCATACACTGGCAGGCGAAATCTTATAAAAATTTTGCCACTTCTCTGTAGGGAGCATGTATGCTTTCCTTCTTAAAGAAATGTCAGTGTATCAGGGATGCTGTAGAGGAAATACGTAAAAGAATGGGTGGGAAATGCTGACAGTTAGGAGCGCTAAGGTCTCCTCCCACTCAAAGACGGCATGATTATATGGTTTAATTCCTCTGAAAATTTTCTGATCGATCCTTCTTCAAGAAGATGTAATTACATGTGCTGCCTCTGTGCCTCCTCCAGTTTTGTACCTAGACCACTGGATTGAAATTAAAGATGTACATGTTTCTTCTCTACAAGAAGCATTGGCAAACTTTTGCTATAAAGAATCAAATAGTAAATGTCTTAGGTTTTGTGGGCTATACGGCCTCTGTTGCAACTACTCAGTTCGGCTGTAGCAGTGCAAAAGTAGCCATAGACAACATGAAAATGAAGGGGACTGGTTGTGTTCCAAGAAAATTTTACTTATGAAGAGCGATGATGGGTGGGAATCCATCTGAGGGCCATAATTTGCTGACCCCGGTCTACGACATTTAAGACAGAGGCCATGTCCTAAACCGTGACTAGTACCCCAGTTCTAGTATGGAAACCTCAAAGGTAACCAGTAACCAGTTATTGAATGAGTACATGATTGACCACAGGGTCACACTGTCTGGTTATGCCTGGAAATTTCAGTATACCTCATTTCTCCCAGAGTGTGAAGCCCAGAAATAACCTCAATCATAACTGTAATCCAATTATTCACATAATGTCTGAATAACGTCTACAACATTTCTACCAAGTCACTGTCCATTTCTACTTAAAAATGGAAATTCCCCATGTCTTAGGGTATATACCAATTCATTTTAGGAAGGCCATGCCCAGCTGAAACAATTTCTTCTATTGAACCAAAATCTGTCTCCCTGAATTGGTCCTGGAACCTCCTAATCATACTCCTAAAATCATAAACTATGGGCCAGAAAAGACCTTAGATTTCACCTATCCCAGGTTCCTCATTTTACAGATAAGAAATTCAGGCTCAGGGAGATCCAGAGAGTTGCTCACAGGAGCCCAGGCTATCACCAGCAGAACTCTTAAAGAGGCAATTTCGTGTGTGCTGGCATCACTGGCTGGATTCCCTGCAGATTTGGTAAAAATCAATCGTCTTTGGTGTACTTTCGGAGTACTGTTTTTGTTTTTTTTTTTCTTTCAGCAGAAATACTTTTCTTAAAATGAACCTTAAAATAAAATAAAGTGGGTGTACGCTTGTTTACATCCAACCAGGAATGTCAACTGAGATGCAGGACGGGCAGCCCTGGACTAGCAGCCAGGAGACTCGAGTAGTGCCTTTACCACGAACTCAGATGAGGTCATGTGGGCAAGTTGTTGAACCTCTTTGGGTTAAATTAGGTGACTTCTAGAGCCCCTTCGAGTTCTAGGATTCATCCTCTAGATGAAAAAGGCAGAATAATTCAAAGCATGGTTTAGGCACCTTTTTTTCCAAAAGCCTAATATCTTTCACCTCAGAAAATACTACAGCCTCTACAGTGGTTAAGACCAGGGGCTCCTGAGACTTGGGTTCAAATCCCAGATCTGCCACTTACTTGTTATGTGACCTGGGCGCAGGGCATTTCGTCTTTTACAGGTTCAGTACCCTTATCTGTAAGTTGAAGATCAAAGTACCTACCTCACAGGGTTATTGTGAGGATAAGAAATGAGTTATACAAACAAGATATATAGATGGTACTGTGAAATCAAATTCATATTTTATGGCAAGACAAGAAAAATTTAAACATAAAAGTTCTTCTCTGCCCTTTGGCCTCCTCTCTCCGCCTGCTGTGCATTGTGTATCTGCATTATGCATCGACCAAACCTCCCCCATCGAGAGGAAGACCTGCTCAACCATAAAGAGCAACATTCTCTCAGCACCAACGAGACAACTCCTTAAAGAACATTCCTTCTTGATCTCCTAAGGGATCACATGACCCACCACTACGTTGCTTAGATCTGGATTATGTGAACTGTCAATAATACGTCATTTGACGTACAGCCCCCTTCTCTAAAAAACTTACATGACTGTTCCTTGATTTCTAACCTGCGGAACAGTCCTTAGAGCTTTCTGAGACACTCTTCCCGGGTTATAATCCTCAAATTTGGCTCGAATAAAATTTTCCAATTCTTTCTCAGATCAAGTGGCTAATTTTTCACCAACAGTACACAGTTGTGCTCAGTAAGTGAAATCCCTCATCACCCTAAGAATTCTGAGAGAAAAGCAAGCTAGAAATTGCAACTATAAGACTGGGTGTGGGTGTGGATCATGAATGCTTCTAGCCACTGTCAGGTGGAAAGTCCTCCTAGAAATGGAACTTCCCAAAGACAGCCCCTCCATCCTTTGCTCATATCATAAAGCCTCCAGACCTTTCTACAAGATGCCCTGTCTCTCACCTTCAAGTTCTTCATTCACAGAGGTGTGGCTCAAACGTGGAAACCATCTTCAATGTTTGCTTTCAGAATTCTAGTTTTATAATGCAACATGAGAAATGACAGATAAGTGGTCTTTTCGTATTAGTACCGAATTATGATGGCATTATTGATGGCCAACAATTTCTTTCCCTCAAACAGGAAACTTTTAATAATGGAGTTTAAAAAAAAACACAGACTAACTAATATGTAAAGTGGGTGCATATACTGCTTAGTTCTCGATTCTCTGTGGAGGACAAATAGCTTCTTTTATTTTAGGAAAATCTATGTTACGTTAAGAATACTCATTACAAAATGCATATTGTATTCACACACACTTCAAGTAATAACTTGAAGGTGGGATAATGTTATTTCCAGTAAAGACTCAGAAAAGAACACTAACAAGTCAGGTCAAGTGTCTTATCAAAAGTAGCCAACTAAGCCAAAGATCAAGCCAAGACTTGAATTCACACCTTCTGCCACTTCCCTGTGCTGGAGTCACTCACCTTCTAAGGATTTAATCAATTTGTGCCGCTGTGAAGCAGGTCAAATCAAACAGAAATTAAAGTACAAATGGTAGGTGGTACATCGTACTTTGCAAAAAAAGAATGAAGTAGGTAAAACAAAAATTGCTTTATTCAAGCAAACAGTTATAAAGTGGCAGTATGGTAGATATCATGAAGAATTCTAAAGAGGTAGCAAAAAGCATTTTCTATCCTCAAAAATCTTCTCAGTTACAGACAAAAACATCAACTTTCATTCAACTCATCAATCCAATTTCATTCAATTCAGCTACTGTTCAATCCCACAAACATTTACTGAGAAGTAAATTCCACAAACATTTATTGCCATGTGCCTGGCGCTGTCTTAGGGCACTGAAGATGGGTAAGACAGAACCCCCAGCCTCTAGGACAGAGAGGTAGGGAAACTTTTCTTGTAAAAGGCCAGATAAGAAATATTTTAGCCTTCTGTGAGTCATTCAGTCTCTATTGCAACAAATAGTTGCAATAAACTACAAAAAAAAATAAAGAGCTGAATAAACACTACCACTGGAGCATGAACACAGCAATAGACAACACGTAAATGAATGAGCATAGCTGTGTTCAAAATGGAAAAATGCTTTCAATCAGTGCTTTTAACTGGGAGTGTTTTTGCCCCCACTGCCACTCCCCACATCAGGGGCACATTTGGCAGTTCCACAGAATTTTTGGCTGTCACAGCTTGGGGAAAGGGGTGATCTGCTGCTTGTACGTCAAGGGTAAGCGACCAGGGATGCTGCTAAACATCCTATAATGCAAAGGACAATTCCCCACAACGAAGTTATCTGGCTCAAAATGTCAATAATAATTGAGAGACCTTGTTTTAAAAGCAAGCATTCTAGTTGAATTAAGAAAGTGAGAATGTGGAACCTAGAAAAATGGTGCAGATGAACCAGTTTGCAAGGCAGAAATAGAGACACAGATGCAGAGAACAAACGTATGGACACCAAGGGGGGAAAGGGTGGGTGGGATGAATTGGGAAACTGGGATTGACATATATACACTACTATGTATAAAATAGGTAACTAATGAGAACCTGCTACATAGCACAGGGAACTCTACTCCACTTCGCTTTACAGGAGAAACTAACACAACATTGTAAAATAGCTATACCCCAATTAAGAAAACAAAGGGAAAGAAAGTGAGAATGTGAAAAAAGAGGATAAAAAATCAGAGATTTGGTACACTGAACCAAAGAATTTTTTAACAAATGCTATTTTAGCCCTCTAAGAGAAAGTATATTTTCTCTGAGATAATTTTTCTTCTGCAACATGAAACCAAAGCAGGCTCTGAAATTAAAGTGAGTTGCTTAAAATGTTCAGATGACTGTTTTCAAACCAGGCTTTAGTCTGTCCGATGGCTCACTAGGTAAATTTACTTATACATGAGAATTTTCAGACAACTAATAACAATGTATAATATCTTTCACCCTGTTTGCTCCTGGTTGAATCCAGGCATTCAAATTCTTAAAAGAGAGTGACCAAAGGAGAGCAATGGTCACAAGATGAAACTTCTTCATTGAGACTCTTGAGGACATTAATAAATGTTTTCACACATCTGAAGGCACCTGAGCTTGTTCCACGGCAGGGGTGGGGATGGGACGGAAAAGGAAAATCAATTCATAACGATAAAAGCCAACTTTCCCTTTGTCTTCTTCTGTTGAAGACTCACAATGATCCCAGTAGGTAGGTACTAATATTATGATCATTTTATGTACCTGAAAACTAAGGCTCAGAAAGGATAAGTACTATGCCCAAGGTAAAGAGACAAAAAAACAGATAAACAAACAAACAACAACCACAAAACTGGTCAATGGCTAAGCTGGAGATCCAAACCACTGTGCTCAAGATAGACGTATAGACAGTACTGAAATGATTCAAGCAAAGATCAAAGAGGACAGATGTATTTGGATAAATTGACCTTTTAGGTCACTTCTAAACCTGAGGTTGCCAATAAGTAAAGAACTAAGTAGAAAATCCACTTTTGGAAGAAAGGGTCTGATCCTCTTATAGGAAAAGCAAACGTCTTTAGGATATCCATAGGCAATGCCTAAGAGGCAAACAAACTATCAGCTGTCACAAGATTGCCAACCTCAAAAGATATGCAGCAACAATCCAGTCCCTTGGCTATGGGAGCCCTGCCTGCTTCCTCCCTCCTCAATCAATTTCTTGCCTACCAGCATCAAACCCCTGACCCTGCCAAGGGGGGACTGACACTCAGCCAATCGGATTCTCTTCTTGTCTGAAACCCTTGCAGAATGCGGAAGGCTTGCTCCGCATCTTAAAAGAAGGAGTAAGCTGATGATAATTACTGACTTTGCTAAGTGGCAGCTTTGTCTTTCAAACTGATGAGAAATCACTAAAATCATTCATGCCCTCAGGGAGGTGAGAGAAGAGTGGCTGAGAAGGGACTCTGCTTACAGGAGCCAATTATTTTTAAGAGGCTACCTCCCCCTTAAAATCAAGAAGCTAAAAGTTTCCATTTTTTAGCATCAATGGGAACAGAAAGCATGGAACCAAATATTGTATTAATTTCCCATCTTTAGAATGCCTAACAAAGGAGCACTGCTATTTAGTAGCTTTAAACGTACAAAAAGAAGAATCTCCAATAACATGATAAAAATAATTTTGTTAAAGTGGCCAAGCAGTTCCTCAACTGGCGGGCAGTGTCATGAGGCCATAGTAGTTGTCCATTACCACAATCATCAGGCTTGTACTGAGTACTCAGGCACTGGAGATACCAAGCTTAACTCGCCCTAGTGCCCCAGGAGTTCCAAGTGGAGCAGGATGGGAATGCAGGTCAATAATGAACATACCATGTGCGACAATACATGTAAAGGGTGTGGGATCACCAACTCTGCCCACGGTGTGAGGATGACGAACACAACACTGATCAAGGCGCACCATTCTAGGCCTCACTCGGCGAGAAGGGGCAAAGGCAGGGAAAGCAGAAGGAACATCATGAACAGAATCATGAGGATGAAAGTCCACAGCATGACTGGGGAATGACAAGTGGGCCCGTAAGCCTGGAACAAGGGGCGCTTTGAGAGGAAATGAAATTGGGAGAGTTTGGATACAGTTGAAATATATTAAACACTGTGACAAAGGATGGGACAGGAGATTACAGAATCTAAACTTGTACTTGGACAAGTAAAGGGCACCTTGAAGGTATTTTGGTTCAATTCCCTGTATAATTATTCCCACTATGACTACAGGTACTGTAAAAAATACCATGACCACAAATGTCACCATTTTTGAGCACTAGGTTCTAGGTTTGGTGATACACATTGTTCAGTGATACTCATTGTTTCAAGAGAACCATATCATGTCCATAGAGATCAGATAATGTCAATGATGAATTTATTTTTATGCAGGGGATTGAAGCATGGGAGTGAACTGGTGACTCATTTTCCTGTGGTCTCTACCCGTACCAATTGGCACCAAAAGGCACCAGTCTCAGGAGGCCCTCTACCTGAGAATATTTACATTCCAAAGGCCAGCCTAGCCAGTGGGAAGCAAGAAATATAAGGGAAACAGAAATACTAATTGATATCAAGGTCATGGAGGGGACAGGAAGAATGTGATCCAAAGCACATGTAGAAAGGACAGACTTTGGGCAAGAAAAGAGGTATTTTCTGTGAGCAGAAGAGTGGGACAGAGGGTGACTGCAAATGCCTACAAGTTTGAAGGTGCAGAGGAGGGAAGCTAAGGGGGTTTCACCTGGACTTTTTTCTGCAGTGTTGGGAGTTCCTCTGCTAAGTAGGTGAGATGGTTAATTTTGTGTGTTAACTTGACTGGGCTAAGGCACTCTCAGATTGCTGGTAAAACCTTACTTCTAAGTGTGTCTGTGAGAGTATTTCTGGAAGACATCAGCATTTGAATCCACAGACTGAGTAAGGAAGACTGCTCTCCCCAATGTCCTTGGACATCATCCAATCCATCCAGGGCCTGAATAGAGCAAACAGGCCAAGGAACGGTGAATTTGCTCTCAGCGAGGGCCGGGACATCGGTCTTCTCCGGCCCTCCTACACTGGCGCGTGATTCTCGGGCCTTCCAGCTCTGACAGGGACTTATAGCATTGACCCTTCACCCATGCACACTGATTTCGGGGCCTTTGGACTCAGATTGTGACTTCTACCATTGTTCCCCTGGTTCTTAGGCCTTCAAACTTGGACGGAATTACACCATCAGCTTGCCTGGTTCTCCAGCTTCTAGATGGCAGATTGTGGACCTTCTTGGCTTTCATATCACATGAGCCAATTCCTATAATCTCGGGGTGTGTGTGTGTGTGTGTGTGTGTGTGTGTGTGTGTGTGTGTGTGTGTCTGTGTTCTCTGGAGGATGATACAGTACGCTTCAGATGGTACAGAGGCTTGAGGCACGTGGCATGGGTTTTGGACATCTGCTGTGGGAGAAAAAAGCAGGAGACAATAGGCTACATAATGGACCTGATGACTTCAGTGTCAAGGCTGTGTATGCCGGATGCACTTTACTCATTTTTCAGTGTAAAGAATCAAAAGGTGAAATTCTTCTCTTATTATGTCCCAGAGTATAAATCATCAGAAAAATTAGGACATGACCCATGACGATACTTCTTGTAAAAACTGACCTCATGAAGGTCAAAAGTTAAGAGATAACTGAGGATGCATCCCCAAAACAACTTCTTATTCTTAGTGATAAAAAGTACATCTTAAAAGTAGATCTGTGTCAAAGATCTTGGCCATAAATACAGACTAAGTTTCATGGAATTCTGCCTATATTCTGTCTTAAGCATAATCAAAGAGCCCGTAATATGATAACATGTGGCCTTCAAAGAGAAAGAATCAGAAGTGGTTAGGGTTGTCCACGTTAAAAAAATCGTCTAACTCACCCCTTCCTTCACTTATCCTGTGGCTGCACAACCCCGAAGGAAAAGGAATGTTGTCATTCTGCTTCGGTAAGCAGACTATTACAACTTATTGCAAGGGACTTATACACCCTACTCGATTTGTGCTTAAGAATGATATTTGGGCTCATTTTCTCCTTTTTTTTTTTTATAATGAGTTTTTGTGAATGACTCTTGTTATCATAGATCTTTTATTTAAAAATTTTTAAATTAATTAATTATTTGTTTATTTTTTTTATTTTTGGGCGTGTTGGGTCTTCGCTTCTGTGCGAGGGCTTTCTCCAGTTGCGACGAGCGGGGGCCACTCTTCATCGCGGTGCGTGGGCCTCTCACTGTCGTGGCCCCTCTTGTTGCAGAGCACAAGCTCCAGACGCGCAGGCTCAGTAGTTGTGGCTCACGGGCCTAGTTGCTCCGTGGCATGTGGGATCCTCCCAGACCAGGGCTCGAACCCGTGTCTCCTGCATTGGCAGGCAGATTCTCAACCACTGCGCCACCAGGGAAGCCCTCATTTTCTCCTTTTGTGCATTTCCTCCACCACACAGGCAGCTGCCGATCCACTTCTTATGCAGAGAGGACACTAGCCCAGTGAGTTGAGCAAAGCCTTCCTTTGAAGAGGATGATTCTTGGCCCACTGAAGAAGACCATGGGAAGGCTGGCCTGTCATTTAACTCATTTCCCCTTCTCTTACCCATCACCGCAGGATCCCGGTTGTGAGTGATAAATGTGGTGGTCAAAATGACTGTTTCAATGGTCTTAGGAGTTGCTCATTGGGGCAGTATATACAGAGTAATTATGGAACATGTTCTATGGAGTCAGATATGGGTTCAAATCCCAGCTCCACAATTTACTAGCTAGTTGACCCTGGGCACGTAAATTGAAATTCATGCTCCAAGTCTCCATTTTCGCATCTCAAAATTAGGGGCAAATAATAAGATCAAACTTACAGTATTGCTGGGAGGATTGTAAAGATAATGCATGTAAAGCTTTAGCATGGCACCTGGCACAGAGAGGTGCTCCATAATGTGCAGCTTCATAAAAATAATTCAGTGCTTCCTCTTGCTTTTGTTCCACAGGGAAAAGGAACTTGCCCTTTGTCTTTCCAGGTCCCATCATAGGCATGAAAACCCTTTCAAAAATGGACTGCTATGGTTAAGAACTTGACCTCTGGACTCTGCCCAAGTTCAAGTCCCTGTTCTGCTACTTTCCTGTGACCTCGGGAAAGTAACCTTTCTAAGCACCAGTTTTCTCATCTGCAAAATGAGAATTAAATGAAATCATGGATGTAAAGCACAGTGATTGGCATATGGTATACACCAAAAATGTAGGCAATTGATATTATTGTTGGGTAGGCTCACTCTGAGCTTATGAAGATAAGATGACATTTTTCAGAGGCAGTCTGACAAAAATTGAACTCAAGGTTTCCTACCAGTAGTGTCCAAAGCTCTGCAGTATACTTGGTTCCATGATGGCAGCCAAACTCAAATCAGGATTATTAATTGCGTGGCTTCTTAAACAGGGAGTTTCTAACTCCTCAGGAAATGAAGAAAGAGTTTGGCTACACTGGGCTGACCTGAGAGGGCCTCTAGAAAATCTGACCCACAATGGTGGTTCTCATACTGTGGGTAAGGGCAGTTATGGAAGTAGCATCTAACGAAACACTTTTGCTGGCTGAACAGCAATACATCCTTTCAGTCCCCGTCAGTTCAGCCATCTGATTTTTAACGATCCTTTCTAGCTACCTGTCCTTTCTTAAATATTTGGCTGTGCCTTTTCCGACAGGACCTCTGTATTAACGAGTCTTCAGAATTTCAGGATGATTTGCCCAAAGCCGTTAGGTGCTCTCGGGAATGAGTTTGCTATTTATGAAAACCTCTTATCTCTTTTAGGCTAAATGAATACCATTAGACAAAGGATGTCTACAATGTACTACTGGTACCCGAGTGGTCAAAAAGTTGGCCTATCCCTTAAATGACTATTTCCCAGCAAGTCACTTATACTGTTCAAACAAAATCCATCCAAAATAAAACGGAAGAACGGTGCCTTTCCACAGAATATAGAACATAAAAACACAGGTCTAAAGTACAAATTTCTCAAGTGGTAAAAGGAAAGACCTGAATAGTAATATTTCACAGAATATTCTAGTCAGGAAAGCCTCTTCATGATCTGCCCGACTATGCAGAAACAAAAAAAGAATCAGATCCAAAGGATGCTATTACGGGTAGGAACCAAACAACATAGCCCAAGGCAGCTGTCCCTCACTTTATCTACTAAAATGCTTTGATGTTAGAAAGTTGTGTATAAATCAATGCTTATTTAAAAATACTTTCAAAAGGCCTTACAAAGCAATCTTGCAGTGGATCCATTAATAAAATGAATGATTACTCCCATTTTACATCTTCTACAAATTCAAATGCTCAAATAATAATACTTGAAGTGGGATTTACTTATGACCCAAGAGACCCTAGCTCCACAGCTATATACCTTAAGCAACTTTTATCCCAAGATGGGCATTATGGCCCTAAGCTGGTACACTGGTATATTAATACATAGTAAACTGAATTGCAAGCCACAAAGCTTGTGACACACGGCACTGTAGCATGGGCGGTGTACATATGGCACCACAGCCTACTCTATATAAGATTACACCCCTGATCGTTGGCTACATTTTAATATTCAGCTGGTATCAAAGGAAAAGTCTAACCCTAACTCCCAGAGCATGTCGTGATTCTGTAAGAACTTGTATACGAACTAGAAAATGGCATTGAATACCAACCACCTGGAAACTTCTAGGGAACAGATCAGCATGTCGTATGGTCCTGGTAGCCTGATCGCAGTGACTGCAACTTCATAGCCCCTGTCTACTGAAGGTCTTTCCTGAAGTGGAAAGAGCGTAGGAGAGTGATACGAGTCGCTGATATAAACATGAAGACAGCAAGAATAAAAGAGCTTGTACTATGGGGAGGTTCTTTGTAAAGTGCAAGAACAATTTCATATGCATAAAAGAAGAATGATGTAGGACTCTTCAGAGTCTTTAATATTATAATGTGCAGTGCAAATCTCCAGGGCAGGGAGATGGCAAACAGCTGTTTCTCAAACAGTTTTACTCTTGCGACCTTTCCTAGGGGAGCATTTCATTCGGGTAACATATTTGGAAATGCTGCCTTAAAGTCAATTTTAACAACAATAAGAACAACTAACATTTATTAAGTGCCAGGCACAGAATATGTGATACTCAGGTACCAGTCCGGAAGCATGATGTAAAATGGGTCCCAATATGTAGCTTGGGACAGCGGTTAAAACTGATGAGGACTCTGAAGGCCCATTTCTATATGGCAATGGCTGGATTGGCTTAAGGGTGGCCTGATGAGTTAAAAGACTCACCCAGAGCTGCATCTTCATCATCATTAACAGTGATAAAAGAAACTTCATTATTCTAAAGGGCAGACAGCACAAGCAAGAAGAACTACAACCCTGTAGCCTGTGAAACAAAAACCACACTCACAGAAAGACAGAAAAGATGAAAAGGCAGAGGGACGAATGAACCAGACGAATGAACAAGATAAAACCCCAGAAAAACAACTAAATGAAGTGGAGATAGGCAACCTTACGGAAAAAGAATTCAGAATAATGATAGTGAAGATGATCCAGGACCTCGGAAAAAGAATGGAGGCCAAGATCGAGAAGACGCAAGAAATGTTTAACAGAGACCTAGAAGAATTCAAGAACAAACACCTAGAAGAATTCAAGAACAAACACCTAGAAGAATTCAAGAACAAACACCTAGAAGAATTCAAGAACAAACAAACAGTGATGAACAATACAATACCTGAAATGAAAAATACACTAGAAGGAATCAATAGCAGAATAACTGAGGCAGAAGAACGGATAAGTGACCTGGAAGACAGAATGGTAGAATTCACTGCTGTGGAACAGAATAAAGAAAAAAGAATGAAAAGAAATGAAGACAGCCTAAGAGACCTCTGGGACAACATTAAACACAACAACATTCACATTACAGGGGTCCCAGAAGGAGAAGAGAGAGAGGGAGAGGACCCGAGAAAATATTTGAAGAGATTATAGTTGAAAAATTCCCTAACATGGGAAAGGAAATAGCCACCCAAGTCCAGGAAGCGCAGAGAGTCCCAGGCAGGATAAACCCAGGGAGAAACAGGCCGAGACACACAGTAATGAAACTGACAAAAATTAAAGACAAAGAAAAACTACTGAAAGCAACAAGGGAAAAATGACAAATAACACACAAGGGAACTCCCATAAGGTAAACAGCTGATTTCTCAGCAGAAACTCTGCAAGCCAGAAGGGAGTGGCATGATATATTTAAAGTGATGAAAGGGAGGAACCTACAGACAAAATTACTCTACCTGGCAGGATCCCACTGAGATTCAATGGAGAAACCAAAAGCTTTACAGACAAGCGAAAGCTAAGAGAATTCAGCACCATCAAACCGGCTCTACAACAAATGCTAAAGGAACTTCTCTAGGCAGGAAACACAAGAGAAGGAAAATACGTACAATAACAAACACAAAACAGTTAAGAACATAGGAACATACATATCAATAATTACCTTAAATGTGAATGGATTAAATGCTCCAACCAAAAGACACAGACTGGCTGAATGGATACAACAACAAGACCTGTATATATGCTGTCTACAAGAGACCCACTTCAGACCTAGGGACACATACAGAATGAAAGTGAGGGGATGGAAAAAGATATTCCATGCAAATGGAAATCAAAAGAAAGCTGGAGTAGCAATCCTCATATCAGACTAGACTTTTTAAAATGAAGACTATTACAAGAGACACAGAAGGACACTACGTAATGATCAAGGGATCAATCCAAGAAGAAGATATAACAGTTGTAAATACTTATGCACCCAACACAGGAGCACCTCAATACATAAGGCAATGCTAAAAGCCATAAAAGGGGAAATCAACAGTAACACAATCATAGTAGGGGAATTTAATACTGCACTTTCACCAATGGACAGACCATCCAAAATGAAAATAAATACAGAAACAGAAGCTTTAAATGATACATTAAACAAGACGGACTTAATTGACATTGATAGGACATTCCATCCAAAAACAACAGAATACACTTTCTTCTCAAGTGCTCATGGAACATTCTCCAGGATGGATCATACCTTGGATCACAGATCAAGCATCGGTAAATTTAAGAAAATTGAAATTGTCTCAAGTATCTTTTCCTACCACAACGCTATGAGACTAAATTGCAACTACAGGAAAAAATCTGTAAAAAACTACAACTATATGGAGGCTACACAATACAGTACTTAATAACCAAGATATCACTGAAGAAGTCAAAGAGGAAATCAAAAAATACTTAGAAACATATGATAATGAAAACACGATGGCCCAAAATCTATGGGAGGCAGCAAAAGCAGTTCTAAGAGGGAAGTTTATAGGAATACAAGCCTACCTCCAGAAAGAAGAAAAATCTCAAGTAAACAACGTAACTTTACACCTACAGGAACTAGAGAAAGAAGAACAAACAAAACCCAAAGTTAGCAGAAGGAAAGAAATCATACAGATCAGAGGAGAAATAAATGAAATAGAAACAAAGAAAACAATAGCAAAGATCAATAATACTGAAAGCTGGTTGTTTGAGAAGATAAACAAAACTGATAAACCATTAGCCAGACTCATCAAGAAAAAGAGGGTGAGGACTCAAAGCAATAAAATTATAAACGAAAAAGGAGAAGTTACAAGAGACACGGCAGAAACACAAAGCATCCTAAGAGACTACTACAAGCAACTCTATGCCAATAAAACGGACAACCTGGAAGAAATGGACAAATTCTTAGAATGGTATAACCTTCCAAGACTGAACCAGGTAGAAATAGAAAATATGAACAGACCAATCACAAGTAATGAAATTGAAACTGTGATTAAACATCTTCCAACAAACAAAAGTCCAGGGCCAGATGGCTTCACAGGTGAATTCTATCGAACACTCAGAGAAGAGCTAACACCCATCCTTCTCAAACTCTTCCAAACAATTGCAGAGGAAAGAACACTCCCAAACTCATTCTATGAGGGCACCATCACCCTGATAACAGAACCAGACAGAGATACTACAGAAAAAGAAAATTACAGACCAATATCACTGATGAATATAGATGCAGAAATCCTCAACAAAATACTAGCAAACAGAATCCAACAGCACATTAAAAGGATCATACACCATGATCAAGTGGGATTTATCCCAGAGATGCAAGGATTCTTCAATATACGCAAGTCAATCAATGTGATACACCATATTAACAAATTGAAGAATAAAAACCATATGATCATCTAAATAGATGCAGAAAAAGCTTCTGACAAAATTCCACACCCTTTATGATAAAAACTCTCCAGAAAGTGGGCATAGAGGGAACCTACCTCAACATAATAAAGGCCATATATGACAAAACCACAGCAAACATCATTCTGAATGGTGAAAAACTGAAACCATTTCCTCTAAGATCAGGAACAAGACAAGGATGCCCACTCTCACCACTATTATTCAACATAGTTTCGGAAGTCCTAGCCACGGCAATCAGAGAAGAAAAAGAAATAAAAGAATCCAAATTGGAAAAGAAGAAGTAAAACTGCCACTGTTTGCAGATGACATGATACTGTACATAGAGAACCCTAAAGATGCCACCAGAAAACTACTAGAGCTACTCAATGAATTGGGTAAAGTAGCAGGATACAAAACGAATGCACGGAAATCTCTTGCATTCCTACGCACTAATGATGAAAAATCTGAAAGAGAAATTAAGGAAACACTCCCATTTACCACTGCAACAGAAAGAATAAAATACCTAGGAACAAACCTACCTAAGGAGACAAAAGACCTGCATGCAGAAAACTATAAGACACTGATGAAAGAAATTAAAGATGATACAAACAGATGGAGAGATATACCATGTTCTTGGATTGGAAGAATCAATATCGTGAAAATGACTATACTACCCAAAGCAATCTACAGATTCAGTGCAATCCCTATCAGATTACCAATGGCATTCTTTACAGAACTAGAACAAAAAAAATCTTAAAATCTGTGTATTTGTGTATGGAGACACAAAAGACCCCGAGTAGCCAAAGCAGTCTTGAGGTTAAAAAACGGAGCTGGAGCAATCAGACTCCCTGACTTCAGACTATACTACAAAGCTACAGTCATTAAGACAATGGTACTGGCACAAAAACAGAAATATAGATCAATGGAACAGAATAGAAAGCTCAGAGATAAACCCACGCACCTATGGTCAACTAATCTATGACAAAGGAGGTAAGGATATACAGTGGAGAGAAGACAGTCTCTTCAATAAGTGGTGCGGGGGAAACTGGACAGCTACATGTAAAAGAATGAAATTAGAACACTCCCTAACACCATACACAAAAATAAACTCAAAATGGATTAGAGACCTAACTGTAAGCCTGGACACAATAAAACTCTTAGAGGAAAACATAGGAAGAACACTCTTTGACATAACTCACAGCAAGATATTTTTTGATCCATCTCCTAGAGTAATGGAAATAAAAACTAAAATAAACAAATGGGACCTAATAATAAAAAGAAATACTTCACCATTATAAATCAATTGCTATGTTTCAGGCACTGTGGTGAATCAGTCCTCAAGAGAGCCCTGTAAATTTCGATCCTACTGTTGTCTCTATTTTACCCTCACTTGCCCCAATCATCCAGTGAGTGTCAGAGGTAGGACTGAAACCCAAGTTTGTTGAATATGAGTTCGGTGTTCTGTCCATTCCCCTAGCTGGCTCTCATTAACGCACTGGCGAAGACAGATTCGGAAGGACCTGCAGGATATCACGTAGAGCAGTGTGTGCTGCAGGTAACTGCACCCAGCAGAAGGCACTAGGAGAAAATGATATGTATGAATGGATTCTCACAGCTCAGGAGTAAAAATACAGAAAAATACAATCAGCAAACCAAACCTTTTTAACCTGAAATAACCTGCAAGCAAACTCTATGGGGACGCTAATGGTCTTGATGAAGTAATGAATCTATTGTTCACTCTGCATTTGAAAATTTCCATTAAGGTAAAACAACACTCGAGAGACAGACCTAATTGTGCAACATGATCTGTGAAAGCCTCTTACTAGTAAGACAAACATGCCCTTAACAGTGATGTGTAACACCCAGTATTTTCCAATTCTGAGAAGTATACTTTTGTGCATTAAGAGGTAACAGAGGTTCCTATTTTCTTGATATGACACCCGGCCTCGTTTCCAAAACCTCAGCGTTGCATCTTCAATTGAGACACCTGTATTGGGTACATACAGGTGTTCAAGGAAGAAGATGTGGGTCCTGCCCTCTACGGAAAGATGAAACCCTTTAATCTTAGGCAGGCAGTGATAAGATCTATAATGGAAGGCCTCAACAAAGTGCTTTGAAATCAATGCGGAGGGATTGATAGCAAAAGTGCCTGGAGCAGGGGGAGCACCGGGAATAGATCCAGGAAGGCAAAGGCCGAGGTTGGAGTTGAGCAAGGCTTTGAAGGCTTTTGAACCTGACCAATTTCAAATTTACAGGGATGGGCAGTGTTGCCCACATTAAAAGAAAAGTGAAAGACCCCAAGTTAAAGAAGAAAGTTCAGGGCTTCCCTGGTGGCGCAGTGGTTGCGAGTCCGCCTGCCGGTGCAGGGAGCACGGGTTCATGCCCCGGTCCGGGAGGATCCCACATGCCGCGGAGCGGCTGGGCCCGTGAGCCATGGCCACTGGGCCTGCGCGTCCAGAGCCTGTGTTCCGCAATGGGAGAGGCCACAGCAGTGAGAGGCCTGCGTACAGTAAAAAAAAATAAATACATAAAAAGTTCAGAAATGAAGATACTCAATAAACCAGGTTTTCTATTTATGGACAAACACATTTGAATGCACATTTATGCAGCTCCCATTTTTATAGCTAACAAGAGATTTACTGAAGCAGTGTTTTATGTGACTAGTATAGCTATTACTCTAGAATAAATTATTTTGTAAATAGAGAAGATAAGTGGAAACTTAGTCACATCTTGAGCAACAGTTTAAATCACCAACCTAGGTGATACCCCAGATGGACGAGCGAATCTATCCAAAGGCTGGTTTAGATCACTTAAAGAGTTCAAACTTCAAGTCAAACTGTGCTTTGAACACCTCCTAGATTCCTAGTCCCGGCTCAACTAAACTCTGTGAGCCTCAGTTACCTCACGTATGAAATTGGGATAAAATAGCTACATTACAGGATTTAAACAGGGATTAGAGAAACTTGACATGTACTTGGCTTAGACTGGGCCTTCAAAGAAATGGCGGCCATGGTAATTGCTGGCCGTCATCCAAAGCCAGGGGCGGTGCACAGGGGTGAGGAGAGATGGGCTGGAGGCCCCGCTTGAGGCGATATTCCACAAGGTTCCCCCACTTCTTTTCACACAGGCCTATCACTCCGCTTTTCTAACCATTCATTAAACTCCTCTATCATCCAAAACATCAGCTTCCAAACTAGGTGGAGGAGTATTAGAGCAGCTGTAGTGCTCACAGGAGAGGGGAGCTGATTCTATGAACAATAGGCTATCACCTAAAAGACAACTGGGCAATTTGGAAAACTCTACCCTTTTAGTTAGATGAATAAATATCCCACCCTTGTACCTAACACTCACCCAGCAATAGTTTCTATTCCAAGAGAATGCGGGTTTTGTTAATTCAACTTCCCACAGAACTAGGTAAACATGGGAGTAGATGGGAAAGCCCCAAGATGAGAGACAGTAGGCTGAGGGAGGATGTGAAGCTGGATACCTAGGATCCAGAGTCAGGAAATAGAGGTGTGAAGTGCAGTGGCTTGGGTGCTCGTCTACCAAACAGCTGGTCCCTCTCACCCCCAGCTCTGACTTTCTGTGCTAAGGGGATCCTCCTTGCTCCAAAGCACTTCTCCAGCAAAGGGTACCAAATGGGCGGTTCTACACATCAGGAACGTGACAGCATCAGGTCTCTGAAGTCAAGTTTAGAGGCACTAAAAGGAAGAGCTAAGGTCACCAAGGAAAAGCATGGTTAAGTCCTCATCCTCCTTGAGGCAGTCCTGAGAGCCTCCCTTGCAGAGAAAGTAGAGTGCAGCTCAGGCAAGACAATTTGGGTTTGAACCTCAGTTCCTCCATTTTCTAATGGTGTGATATTGGGCAAGTTACTTAGATAATTTGATCATACTAACAAATGTTTGAAATAAAGACAGCCTGGGCCATTCCTCTTCTTAAAGCTGCCCAGAATCAAGATTACCAGTTTCAGCAAGACTGGAAAAGGAGAAGCCCATGGCCATCACCATTTGGCCACGAAGTCCTCGAACTTTTTGAACATTGAAGCACCCAGCTGAAGGCAGCAAACACTTGGAACTTTTATGAAATCAGACTCTTCAACCATATCCATTAGTCCAATTTCCATCCATTCTGACTGTGCATAAAGCTGTTAGGAACCTAGCAACAAACTGAGTCTTATTTTGAACCACTGAGATACATACAACAAGAAGTCAATTCAGCCCCCATTCAACCCATATTGTTTTCCCATTTAAACACATAAGGATATGGAGACCCAACGAAGGAATGGACCTTGTTCAAGTTACATAACTCACTGAGAGCGCTTTACTATGATAAGGGAATAAAAGCAAAGCTAAAAACAGGAACCAGATAAATTGAAGCTGCTTTTGAAAAGAATAAATCAAAATCTATTAAATTAGCTGAGAGGTAAATTTAATTCTGTTCTTTGATTATCCTTCAGAGGACTGATTTCTCTGAACTTGGATGAGTCGAATTCCTGTTTGTCCTTTAAAATATTATGCAAGGCTTCACAAAATTCCTTTTTCCTGATCTCATGGAACCAAGAGGACGTAGGGAAAAGTGATAGATAATTTTGGGGGATGTTTTAAGAACTAAATACTCCGAAGGAAGCGGCTAGCCCAGTGCCTGGCATAGTGATAGGTACCTAGCCTGTGTGGGTTCATTCTCAATGGTTAGGTTTAATATGCTAAGCTTTTGAATTTTGAACTAGATACGAAAACAGGCAAAAGAAAACACTGAAGAATACCTTCATCTCTGCTCATCATCTGCTCTGCTGAAGAAAGAGAGTGAACAGAGGGAAGCTTTCTCAAAGGATCGCAATGAAAAGAGCTTGGTGAACGAGATTACGCTTGAGCCTGGGCCCTGGACACAAACTGACTGACATTACTTTTCCCATGGGGGAGTTTTGACACTAAGCTCCTGGAAGGAAGGAGCTCTGTCATACTTCTCCAGATCTCCTATAGGAGACACAAGGGGGAAACAATGACTGGGGAAGGACTCATGGAACCAGAGCTCTCAGCTCTCTTCTTCTGCGAAATCGGTGCATTGAGCTCTACTGGAAAGTCTTATAAATAGTTTAGATAACTTAAAAAGCTTTTGGTAGGGAGGGATAAATTAGGAGTCTGGAATTAACATATACACATCACTATATATGAAACAGATAACCAACAAGGGCCTACTATATAGAACAGGGAACTACATTCAATATCTTCTATAATGGAAAAGAATCTAAAAAACAGATTTATAAAAAAAAGATAAGATTTACATATATATGTATATACATATATATACATATGTATAACTGAATCACTTTGCTGTACACCTAAAACTAACACAACAGTTTAAATCAATTATACTTCTGTTAAAAAATAAAGGAAAAAAAACTTGCACTTATAAGCTGGTAAGCCAACCATGGGAAAAACCCAAATATAAAGTTAATGGGAAAAAAACAAAAAGCTTTTGGAGGGATGAGGGAAGGACTGGGAGGCGGAATTTGGATTAAATTGAAATTATGACCTTAGTAATCCAAGGAAGCAGGGCATTGGTGGTGATTAAACAGAAGCATTATGAATGTCTCCTAAAGAGTAATTCGCAGACCATAGCTTTCTGATTGGCATAGTTATTATACAGCCAAGGGGTGCTTAACAGGGTGATGTGTCTTCTCATGAGACATGTGGCAATGTCTGGAGATATTTTTTGTTGTCACAACTCAGGGGGGCGGGGGGCCAGCTGAAACGCTGCTACTACTATCTACTGCATAGAGTCCAGGTATCTGCTCAACACCCCACCACGTTCACGATAGCCCCTGACAACAAAGAATGATCTGGCTTGAGGGCACGGGGAGGGGGAAGGGTAAGCTGGGATGAAGTGAGAGAGTGGCATGGACATATATACACTACCAAATGTAAAACAGATGGCTAGTGGGAAGCAGCCGCATGGCACAGGGAGATCAGCTCGGTGCTCTGTGACCACCTAGAGGGGTGGGAGGGAGACACAAGAGGGAGGGGATATGGGGATATATGTATACGTATAGCTGATTCACTTTGTTATACAGCAGAAACTAACACACCATTGTAAAGCAATTATACTCCAATAAAGATGTAAAAAAAAAAAAAAAAAAAAAAGAACGATCTGGCGCCAAAGGTCAATAGTGCTGAGGTTGAGAAACCTTATTCTAGCCCAACATGGGGCCTGGAACTGACTGACTGAACGAAGAAAAGGTATGTCAACTGATGTTTACAGCAGGAAAGAAGCATGAACAATTATGCCCCCTGGGTTTTAGTCCTCACTTGTGTTTCCCATGTTAATTTGGTGTCATTTATAACCCAATGTTGTTCATTATCAAGGATCTGAATGTGTTGGCTGATTTGATGAAGTCCTCTATGTACAAACGAATTAGGCACCATTGCATAAAGATGATACATACTACCCCTTGGAGCATTCTAGGGAAAACAGGTCCATTTCCGATTTTCCGTCCCCACTCCTCTACCCCACACAGGAATAGAACTAAACAGGAGAGAAGACAAAGTTCAGATTGTGTGTTAAGTCTAACCCCTTCCCCCTACTTGCAGAGGTATTATTCCTTTCTTTGCAAAGCCCTTTCTTGAGGCCAGGAGGCAGCTGAAAAAAGGATGACAGGACGTCAAAAAGTTTCACAAGCCAAAGGAATATATAGACTCCTTGGTTAGCTTTCAGGTTCCACCATGGAGACCCCAACCTACATTTTAAGGTACAGGATACTGTCTCAGCACAGACTTAATTGAGACACAGGAGAGTAGTACTGGATAGGCATAGGGGGAAAATATGTTGTTAGAGGTTGGCGCATGAATGCACCCTTTTCTACCATGACATTTTGCTGTCTTGGTAAAAAGGGTAGTGAGCCAAGAGCCTAGCAGCTGTAGCCTCTGGTCTTAGTTTAGAAATGGGTAGTAGCCTAATGTAGTTTTAATTAAGGGGTAATCCAACTACAAGACTTCCTTTAAAAAGAATTTTCCCCCCAATCCTCCGGACCACCTCGCACTATGAGAAGTTAACTAATTTTTGACTTTCTCATCCTGAAAAAACAAAGCTTCTTTCATTTTTTGAGGCCACTAAGAAGAGTTACTTGACCTTGGACAAGGGGACACCCTGCACAGAAAACTTTCATCCAGTTTTGCACGGTTAAGTTCACATTTCCTTGAGATGTAAATTCGTAAATCCTAGTTGAAAACTCAGCTCAATTACGTGGACTCTATATCATATTGTCATCTCAACAGTTCTGCAGCACAAAACTGTGTCTGTGCTTTTTATATACTAGCTCTTTGATTCAGCAAGAGACCCTCTCTGTTAGACAAGGAATCAATTTCCATCGTCTAGCAAGAATGCACATGTTTGTAAAGCTGGCAGAAAACTCGCTTTATTGGAAACTCACGTAATGTCATCCTTGATTGCAGCAATATTAATACAACTTCAAAGAATGTCAGTTTGAAAATACTGAACTCAAGAGGCAATTTACTTTGAATTTGAATGCCCAGTGGTCCAATATTTTTAGGCTATTAAAAAGTATCGAGCAAGCATAACTATATTAAAAAGGACAAACAACAAAAGAATAAATCAGTCCTGGCAAAGACTTAAACTTTAGATGCACTGTGGAGAAGAAAAATCGATGACATCTTTACAAAGACCTACTCTTTCTTTAGCAGTTTGGCAGTGTGTGATCAGTCATCACTCCCTCTATCAAGGGTCTTTCTAACCAAACTCATTTCAATGATTTATGCTAGTTATTTACAAGAAGTCTAATAAGGTGTGAGAAGTGGGGAGACATTTGTTCTGTATTGAAATGAACTGGGCTACGAAGTCCAGATGTTAAGAGGGACATATGAGAAGCTTGCATTCAACTACTTCCTTCCTGCATTCTGCTCTACTGATTATCTCCTGAAGCTCCGACCCCCTTGGCTTCCTTAGTACCTTCTTCTTCTGCTTTTCCTTCTCTCACTCCTGAGGAGTCCCTTCGCTTCCAGATCACCTTCTCTGCCTGCCCTTCCTCCCTAGACGATCGCCTCTGCTCTGATGCTTTTAGCACCACCCACAGGCTGCTAAGTCCTAAATGTCTGCCACCAGCCTAGAACTCATTCCTGAGCAATTTAAAGGCAGGTCCACATAGTGTCTGAGACACAGAAACGTTGCTCAATAAGGGTTAAATGAATAAACGAATGAAATATAAAAGCGGATTCATGGGATTTCAGTGAAAGACACATGGAGGAAAGTGAAGTTGTCCTAGATGAGTCCACTCTAGAACGACTGAGCTGTCCTTGACAAGCCCGTCCTGGAACCCGGCTCACAAGCTGACCACAAATGTATGAGTGAGCTCAGGAAAGATAAACAGAACCTACAGGCTACCTATAACAGACCTAGCCACCCTATTGACTACGAGAAAGAATAGGTTTTTTCCTCTTTCAAACCACCATGTTTTAGGGTGACTTAAAATACAACAAGAGCTAACTGATAGTTCAAAGTCGGCCGTTCATGATAGCCTTTCTTCCTCAAGGGCAGAGATAGTACCTCTCGCCAGTGGTGTGCCTGATAACCAGCACCGTCCCTGGTCTGTACAAGACAATAAATACCTATTGACAAATACATCAGTTCTGTTAATGGTGACTGGAAGCGTCATCAGTCATTTGCTGCCTAGAATTACGGCAAAAGGCAGGCTTAAACCAGAGCATCAAATTTGTTATTGGAATAGGTTAGTTGTAATGATAAATATTTACTGAGTATTTCTTGGTGGACACAGTGCTAGGCCTGTGGTCTCTATATAATAAAGCTCTATTTAGTAGGGATGAAATAAAGGGTGTATGTTTAAATGGAGTCCTAACTGGGAAGGGAGGCAGATCTCTTTTAAGACACCAGTAACTGCTCCCAAAGAAAATGCTGCACTAGGATAAAAGGCTCCCAAACTATTCTGATGTGCTTTGGGGATTTTTTTCCTCCTTCAGTAAATATTCTGGGTATATTTAACCAATTATCCACTAAAGTGAACAGCTAACCATGCATGCCAATTAGAAATTTACTGACCCAGTTCACAAATCTAACACAAATCCAAAATTGCTACCTTCTCAGAGAAAAATCAAGAGATTACAGAAGGAAAATGGCTGAGGAGGGAACAAAACAGAAAAGTTACCGGCTGGCAGGGCCTGTAAGTCCTACCCTTTGAAATGCCCTTTGTTCCTCATTGCATGAAAAGAAGTAGGTTTTGTTCACAGCCTGGGGCAGCCTGCTAGACAAAGGTGCTCCCTGTATGAATGGCCTCCTTGAGCCCACATTATCCCATAGAAGGCTGTGATTCGGCTGGGTTTTGTGGGCTGGATGTATTCTAGAAAGGGCTCCAGTAGAGGGGCCGTGGGAGCTCTGCTACTTTGCTTGTAAGTGTTTTTCCACAATAAAGTATTTTAACTAGTGGTGTGCGTGCATGCGGACGTGCGTGTGTTCACACCTCCTTTGAATGCCAACTAGTGACCACAAGGGGCATGTTTCACTTGTCTTGGGGCTTTGTGTTTTGGGGAAGGGCTGTGCGCACAGTGCTGTGTGGGCAATGGCAGGTCTCTGGGAGAATTAAACTGAGACAGTTCCTGCTCCACTGAGGTCCCAAGTAGAGGACCTGCACATAACCTGGGGGAACGTGCTCAAGAGAGAAGAAAAGAAGGAGCAAATAACCCCAATATGAACATGTGTGTCCCTATAACCTCCCTGCATTTCAGACAGACTACCCTAAAAAGGGGTCCACCTTTAGTGCACAAGATCACTGCATTCCAAAGTGGGCACAAAAATCCAGAGCATGAGTGGACCCCCTGAGCTCTCACTGGGAGTGCCCAAAGCCGGATAACCTAAAAATGGGGGTTTTCTATCTGTACAGACCCCACCTCAGAATCACGGAACTCCCAGAACTCTGCATCACCGCTTTCCTTTTCTTAGCGGGCAGCGCATGGCACAACCAGTTAAGGCTGCTTCAAGGTCTAGTGGTTCCGTGAGGAAAAGTATGGGTTAGAAGCATGCTCGCACTTAAGGAAGCACTGCAGGAAAAATGACCTGCACTTAGTAGATGTTCATATAGGGAACAAAGGAGAAGAGCATGTGACAAATCTCAGGGATGACCGTTTGTTCAACGCCTTGCCTACTGCTGATACCAGCGTTTCAACCAGGATGTGGGGAAACCCACAAGGGAAGTCTCCCAATGGATGCACTGGGTTCGTGCACTCTGCTGAGAGGTGAGAGAGATTTCTGTAGTCTTTCTCTAAACAGCAACTCTTACCAGCAGTGGGCAAGATACTGCTGAGCTCTTCAACATGGATGGACCTGGAGAAAATCATACTAAGTGAAGTAAGCCAGACAGAGAAAGACAAATACCATATCATATCACTTATATGTGGAACCTAAAATATGACGCAAATGAACTTATCTACGAAACAGAAGCAGACTCACAGACATAGAAAACACACTTATGGCTACCAAAGGGGAAGGGAGGGAGGGATAAATTAGGAGTCTGGGACTAACAGATACACATAACTGTATATAAAACACATAAGCAACATGGACCTACTGTGTAGCACAGGGAACTGTATTCCATGTCCTGACATAAACCATAATGGAAAACAATCTGAAAAACATATATAACTGGGACTTCCCAGTTCCAAACCACTGGTGGCACAGTGGTTTGGAATCCGCCTGCCAATGCAGGGGACATGGGTTTGAGCCCTGGTCTGGGAAGATCCCACACGCCACGGAGCCACTAAGCCCGTGCGCCACAACTACTGAGCCTGCGTGTCACAACTACTGAAGCCCGAGCGCCTAGAGCCCGTGCTCCACAACAAGAGAAGCCACCGCGCACCGCAACGAAGAGCAGCCCCCGCTGGCCGCAACTAGAGAAAGCCCGCGCACAGCAACAAAGACCCAACACAGCCAAAACTAAAAATTAATTAATTAATTAAAAAATATATATAACCGAATCATTCTGCCGTACGCCTGAAACTAACAGATATTATAAATCAACTATACATCAATTTGGAGAAGAAACAAAAGCAAAGCAAAACAAGAAAAATATGGTGCTGAGCTTTTTCTCAGGTCTTTTACACCTGAAAGAGGGAGTCGGGGGTCGGGCTATAGGATGAGCTAAGGCAACACAGTGCAGTAGAGGGTATCAGGCTTGGGAGATAAAAAGACTAGGCTGCAGATCCCAATTAAGACACGTATTAGCTATATGACTCTGAGGAAGTTATTTCCCATCGCTACACACCAGTATCCCCATCATGTCCTGCAAGATTGATGACACCGACCTCATGGGTTGGGAAGAAGAGCAATAATAAATCTGAAGTGCCTGGCACAGAAGAGATGCTTTAAAAAACTGATAGCTAAGCACCTAACCAAAGCACAGTATGGAATTTCCTACACAGAACAGACCACACAGATTCCCGAGACCTCCTTCTTCATGCTTCTGGAGGGAAGTGGACCACTTGCTGCAAATCTCATTCCTTGTGAAAGTCACATAGAACAATCTCTTGAGAGCGACCCAACCCAGTTGGGTAAGACTTTCTCTTCATGTGCCTTTAAATCAGTTCTCACTATGTAATGAAGGTTTTGTCATTCAGGGATTTAGGTCGGCAGGTATTTTGTGAGCCAAGGTTTTAAGGTAGAAGGTCAACTGGCCTGAGGTGATTAAGAACTGGCCCGCAGCTGAATACTGCACACCAGCACGGTGAGTAAATCCCAATTCTGACACTGCAGATTGTACAGCATTTCGACAGAGCCATATTTGATGAGAATTCGCCCTGTACACACGTTGAAGCTCAACCTCGCTGTTTCTCTTTTCCCTGAAGAACAAGCCACCTTTTTAATCCATCGTTTTTCTGACAGCAGGCCCGTGGTCCCTCCATGTCTTAGCTGCGTTGGAGTATTGGCTCTACCATGTCCCAGTCAGGTGATCTTGGACAGGTTATTTCACTTCTCTTAGTCTCCATTTCCTCTTGCATAAAATGGAGAGGAAAAAAAAAAAAAAAGTCACCTACTTACTCCTAAGGATTTTGGTAAGACTTAAGATAATATTAGGTAGAGCACTTGGCACATAGTAAATTCTGGATAATTGTCCGTTACTGTTTTCATTATTATTTACCATAGACTAGAGAGTAAGGTTCCAACAAGTAATGAGAGAGAACTCATGGCTAATATCTAAACCTCTAGGTAAAAACTAGTCAAACAGAAAAGGGGAGATGCTGAGAGCAGGTCTTAAGAACATTCCTACTCGTGGTGGTAATTTTTTTAAATAAGAAACACTTTTAACTTTATTTATTTATTTATTTAATTTTTGGCCGTGTTGGGTCTTCGTTTCGGTGCGCGGGCTTTCTCTAGTTGCGACGAGCGGGGGCTACTCTTCATCGCGGTGCGCGGGCCTCTCACTGTCGCGGCCTCTGTTGTTGCGGAGCACAGGCTCCAGAAGTGCAGGCTCAGTAGCTGCGGCTCACGGGCCCAGTTGCTCCGTGGCATGTGGGACCTTCCCAGACCAGGGCTCGAACCCGTGTCCCCTGCATTGGCAGGCAGATTCTCAACCACTGCACCGTCAGGGAAGCCCCCATGGTGGTAATTTTAATGAGCTGAGAAAAAAAATTTAACCAACAGAATCAGCTTTTTAATAATGAGAAGTGATCTTTCCTCATTTCTGCTATTATAGGTGAAGAGCATCCTCTGGCTTAAAGAAAGATGAGGCAAGTGACCAGTTATGTTACTTATCTAGGGAACGTTCTATTACACTCAAATGGAATTTAGCTTTTCATAATCATTCTACGCTTTGTGTGTCCTTGACAAGGTCGTCACCTCCTTGAGGGTGAGGGTCATTTCACTTCCTTCTTGTGAGTGCTGCACTCCACCTAACTCTAGGCCTGCAGAATTAGCAGGTACTTCCTGAGTCGCTTCTGCTTGCGACAGTGTATTATCACAGCAAAGCTGAGAATGGCGTGCAGACAGCATTTTTCCCTTTAAAGCTAAGATGCTTCAGCACTAAAATTGCTTTTAGACAACAAATGCACGTACAGGGCAAGAGGGGCAAAACTGAGCATATGGAGAAGCCATGGAGGGGAAAAGGAGGCCAGAAAAACCACGTTCCAATCAAGTCCTGTCATTCGTTGGGGAAGTGACTTAACCTTCCCATATCTTAGTTTACTCATCTGTGAAAGGCTGGTAGCAGCCCCTGCCTTACGGGGGTTTTGTGATCTTGCCTCTAAGGGGCTTTGCACAGCGCTCTCACTGCACGTAGAGGTGGCCCAGTGGAACTGTGCTCGCTTTTCCTTCCTCCTCGGAGATCCGGTATTCCAGACAATGTATACTGGTTGCTTCCAAAGCTGGACATGCTTGAAGGTTGACCTGGAGCTGTTCTGAAAATATATATCTTAAAATAGCTGGGGCTCCTAAGTAGAAATAGGCTAGCACATGGGTGGAAGTGAACATGTGATTTTGATGTGTCGGAGTGAGTGTGGATAATGGCTGCGAAGCAAGACAAGGGTAAGTGTTTGATAAAATGCAGGATGTAATATCTCTTGTTCCCCATTTTCCCACGGGCATTACTCAAGAGGCATATTCTCAAGCGCGCTGAGAAACGCTGTAGCGTATGACAAATAAATACCTGAATCAATGTAATTTAGAATGCTAGGGATGATTTAGAAACATAGATAACACTGGAAGTCTCCCAATCATGGCAAAGTCAGTTTTCACACATTACGCTGTGGGAGCTGGTGATGTCTGGATGATAAGAGGGCAAATGCCCCAGTGACGACAGCCTCAGCGACAGATACCCAGATCAGGGGCAGCTGGCGGCAACTTCTGCAATTTCACCCTAGAGCAGCAGCAATCAAGTCAAGAAGCGTGTAGAAGTCCTCCTCTGGCATGTGGATACGCCCTCCTCCTTCCCCTCCTCCCCCATCTTCTTCTTTAAGTATGATCACACGTGCTCCCGAGAATCACAGAGAGCAGAGCAAGGTTTCAACCACTGCTTGCAAGAAAGGAGGCTGATCACAAGGTGGCAGATTGCCCTGCTCCTATGGAGAAGCCAGATTATATTTCTAAAAGCACAGAGAGGCAATGAGGCAAGGGAACTTCAAAAAGGTAAGAGAGAGAGAGAGAGAGAGAGAGAGAGAGAGAGGGAGGGAGAGAGAGAGAGAGAGAGTATGTGTGTGTGTGTTGGGAAGGATGGATACCTTACATGGACACAAGTTCTAAAGGTCATATAAGTGCTGCCTGTCCAGCAGTGACCTCTAATCACAGGGCACCTCCTGAAGAGGCTCATGCAACCAGCATGATAAGAATTGTAAATGGACAACTGACATCATACAATGAACCTTTTGCCAAGGTAATTTTGTTCTAAGGCAGCGATTCCAACCCTGTTAGTACATTAGAATCACCTGGGGAGCTTTTTTTTAAAAAAAAAAAAAAAAAAAAAAAAAAAAAAACCCATGTCAAGACTCAACCACACGAGATTTTGCAGGGTTTTCATTTGGACAAGTTATCGGTTATTGCTCGATTTTGGTCTGATGTTGGGCTCAGGCATCACTACTATTTAAAAGGTCCTCAGATAATTCAAGTGTGAAGCCGAGGTTGAGAATCACTGAAGTAATCTAAGCAAGTTTGCTGAATGTTGGGTCCAAAGACTTAGTGCTGATACGTGAACTTGTAACTAAGCACATTTTTTATTTAGTCCAGCTGACACTATTTTTCACAGCAAGACAGCAATACTTTCTCTTTTTTAGTTGAAGTATAGTTGATTTACAATGTTGTGTTAGTTTCTGGTGTACAGGAAAGTGAGATACACAGACACACATACACATTCCACTTCATATTCTTTTCCGTTATGCTTTATTACAGGATATTTTTAAAAATTATTTATTTTATTTTATTTTTTTTGGCTCCATTGGGTCTTCATTGCTGTTTGAGGGCTTTCTCTAGTTGCGGAGAGGAGGGGCTCCTCTTCGTTGCAGTGCACGGGCTTCTCATTGCGGTGGCTTCCCTTGTTGTGGAGCATGGGCTCTAGAGCGCAGGCTCAGTAGTTGCGGCACACGGGCTTAGTTGCTCCACAGCACGTGGGGTCTTCCCAGACCAGGGCTCGAACCCGTGTCCCCTGCATTGGCAGGTGGATTCTTAACCACTGCGCCACCAGGGAAACCCTATTACGGGATATTGAATAGAGTTCCCTGTGCTATGCAGTAGGTCCTTGTTGTTTACCTATTTTATACATAGTGGTGTATATCTGCTAATTCCAAACTCCTTATTCCTCACTCACCCCTTTTTTCCTTTGGTAACCATAAATTTGTTTTCTATGTCTGTGAGTCTGTTTCTATTTTGTAAATAAGTTCATTTGTAGCATATTTTAGATTCCGCATATAAGTGATATCATATGATATTTGTCTTTCTCGTTCTGACTTACTTCCCTTAGGATGATAATCTCTAGGTCCATCCATGCTGCTACAAATGGCATTATTTCATTCTTTTTATGGCTGAGTAGTATTCCATTTATATGTGCATCACACCTTCTTCATCCATTCATCTGCCGATGGACATTTAAGTTGCTTCCATGTCTTGCCTATCGTAAATAGTGCCGCTATGAACATTGGTATGCGTGTATCTTTTGAAATTAGAGCTTTTGTCTTTTCAGGATGTAATCCCAGGAACGGGATTGCTGAATCATATGGTAGCTCTCTGTTTAGCTTTTTAAGGAACCTCCATACTGTTGTCCATAGTGACTTCACCAATTTACATTCCCGCCAACAGTGTAGGAGGGTTCCCTTCCTCCACACCCTCTCCAGCATTTATTATTCATAGACTTTTTAATGATGGCCATTCTGGCTGGTGCGAGGTGATACCTCATTGTGGTTTTGATTTGCATTTCTCTGATAATCAGCAGTGTTGAGTGTCTTTTAGTGTACCTGTTGGCCATCTGTATGTCTTTGGAGAAACGTCTATTTAGGTCTTCTGCCCATTTTTTGACTGGGTGGTTTGTTTTTGTTATTGAGTCGTATGAGCTGTTTGTATATTTTGGAAATTAAGCCCTTGTAGGCCACATCATTTGTAAATATTTTGTCCCAGTCTGCAGGTTGTCTTTTTGTTTTGCTTATGGTTTCGTTTGCTGTGCAAAAGCTTGTAAGTTTGATTAGGTCCCATTTGTTTATTTTTGCTTTTATCCCTATTGCCTTGGGAGACTGACCGAAGAAAACATTGCTATGATTTATGTCAGAGAATGTTTTGCCTATGTTCTCTCCTAGGAATTTTTTATGGTATCATGTCTTATACTTAAGTCTTTAAGCCATTTTGAGTTTATTTTTGTTTAGGGTGTGAGGGAGTGTTCTAACCTCACTGATTTACATGCAGAAAGACAGCAATACTTTCTTGATGAAAGAAACAGTGCATTGATTTGCATTCTGGCACAAGCTCCTCATCTCATCACGGACTGGTAACAAACAATTTCAGACCCAGCCCTGAACTACAGACCACATTTGGAGTAGGAGTTCCCTAAAGATAGCAGGCGGGGGTCAGAGAACAGGGGAACGGCATTCATCTTCAAGTGTGTTACTTGTCAGAGCCCAGTTTTGATGGGAACACGCTGCTCAGTGGGGCCAGCATGGCATTTCCCAAAGCGTATTTGTGGGATGTTACTACGTATTACAAATAAAAAGGTTCTGATAGCTGGAGTGTGTTGCTTACCACTGAATTGCCCAAAGAGAGTCAAATTCCTAAACTGTAAGACTCCTTAAAACCTTTAATACTCTCTAAGAATGGTGTGGAATTCAGGAAACATGTATGTGATCTCTCTTTTCACAAAGACGTATGATCAGCATTTCATGAAACATAATTTGGAAAATAGTGATCCAATAATTATTGAAGAACACGTGCAAGAGAGTAGAGTTAATTCTGCATTCTCTTCAACCAGGCAAACAAGTTATCATTTAAAACAAAGGAGTGAAAATTAGAGCTGAAGCAGCAGCACATCTGGTGCATCTCCTTCACAGAGGCAGACCTCCAGGCCTTAGGGTTGGGCTTGACTGGGGAAACAGCTCAAAGTCACCCAGGCTATGCCTTTTCGGATGTGGACCACAGTCTACCTGGTTCATACCGTGCTGGGTCAGAAAGGCAGATTTTCTTAAGTGGTTTATTAAGAAAAAACCAGTAGGTGTTGCTGAGACATCAGAGCCCCGGAGGCACGTTGGCAACGCAATCCCTGATGTGACAGCTTTGAAGCGGGCAGCGCTATATGGATAGATAACTTCCAGATTTTTTTCAAGGATCAGCACTTCGATTTTGACTTTGTTTTAAAATCAGAATCACCACCATCGTTCATCCAGTAAGACCCTTCCGGGAACTTTCCCAGGGCAGTGTTCATTGAAACATAAATACTTGAAATGGAGGCAGATAACCGAGGAAAACCTCAGTCAAGAGAGTTGTAAAGGAGAGACTACCTCTCAGGAAACATCACCACTGTCAGGACGGGAACACCAAGGCGCAAGGGGGAAGGGAGGCCTGTGGCTTTGAAAAGTGAATCATCAAAGAATAAAAGGTTGTTAGTTCCTACCAGAAAAGCCAGCCTGGAGACTGAGTTGAGATGCGTGTATCTAATAAGAGAATAATAAATGCGCATCCTGGCCTGAAATTGAATTATTGGCTGTTATGTATACTTCCTTGATCAAATTATGAGTTTTCCAGAGAGTAGAAACTATCCCCCAAATACAACTTAATGTTGTCTTTGCTGCCATAACGTAGGGAAATAGGAGAGAAGAGAGACTGTGCTTCAGTGCCATTACTAGTTCCCTAACGTTGTTAGGAGATAACAAGTTGTCTTCTAAGAAGTAGCTGACAAGCAACCAAGAGAAATACATTTGATCACTTTACGGGGAGAGGACAGTGTTTATTCATTGCTAATCACCAAGGCCTTCAGATTTCTGGCTTTTTAATTCGATTTCAATATGGACCAATATTTTACTCCTTCTTATGACTCTGCAGTTTAGCTGCCATTGGCTTCAATGAGCAAAGAAACCTCTCTGCTGTTGTTTTGTCATCCTTCATGTCATAAAACAAAGGCAGGGTGACTCTAAGTCATAGTTATTTTGAAATTAAGAGATTCAGAATAAGGTCTTTTATCTCTACAGAGCCACCCAAACGTATGGCCCCATGTTCTTCTAATCAAATAGGAATATCCCCTCAATTCTCATCTTCAAGGGGACAGATATGGAAGCAGTTACACCCTTCCTGCGAGTCAAGACATTTTCAGATATCAAGCATCAGAGGTGGCTTCGTTTTATTGAACTGTTAATTCAAATAGCATTACACCCATTTTTCTCAAAAGGCGAATTAGTATGAAAATGAGGAAGACACAAAACAGGAGACAACAAAGTTAAAGAAAAGGTGAGGATGAAAATAAAAACATTTCCCTCGGCATGTTCCTAAATACTCATCTACTGTCTTTCTCTCCTACCGTTTAGGCAAGACTGATATTCATGGTGACATATTCTCTTCCTGGGATGAAGAAACCAAGGCAGTATCAGAGTAACAGACATTGTGCTTGTTACAAATATGCACCCTTAACATTTGGCACATAATTTTGCTCTCTTTTGGTTGGTGAAGGCTGGCATATACTTCATCACGGGCCGGAGCACAGATTCTCTTCTCCACCCAAAGTCACTGTGGTTCGAGGCCTCTCTGAATAAAAAGGTTATGGATGTCCTGAGGGGGGGGGGG
>NW_006779031.1:1870345-1876310 GCF_000442215.2 Lipotes vexillifer | reverse complement strand
GGGGGGGGGGGGGGGGGGGGGGGGCGGGGTACAGAATATATATATATAACATTTTTTTTTAAAATCACATGAAAACAGGACTGTAGGAAGGAGGCCAGATGCTTGATTAAAAGATGGTGACAAATCCCTGAGCTTTGTAATACTTTCCTATATTGCACGAACTCCTTCAAATTTACTGTTGTGATCAGGATTTTCAATCCTACAGGCAAATGCTGGGAATCCATGATTTTTTTTTCTCTGTAGATTTTCAACATTATCGACTTGTAAGCATGTATATCTTGGTGTGATTCTTCTGAACAACCTTCAAACATCAGTAAAAGCCCAATGACTGCCATTTCGGAAGCAACAAACTATACTGATAATAGATATGGCTTTCAGAAGTTACTCTAAATCAGTGATTTCATTTTGGCACACATGACAATGAAAGGAAAAAAAATGAACAAAAGAATCAAAAGTTTTGATGATTATACTTTCTCTTGCCAAGAGCCTCCTGGAACAGGAAGAAAAAGATTTTGGTAACGATCTCCACTCTCCATGTGGCTTTCTTATAACAAAGAGCGTTGCTGGTACTGGGCCAAATTAGACTCTCAGATATTTGTATGCGCTTCTTCACCCAAATTCCAGTACTCACACAAGATTCCATCGTAAGTGGTTTTTATGGAAATAATCACATCACCGAAAATCACAAGTATCTGGAACCAGCTAAAGAACTTATTTTGGAATTGGCTGCTCAGAAACAGAGAGCTGTCTTTGGCAAAGTGTAATCTGTCCTTAGTATATCCTGAAAAGCCAGGGAAGTATATCAGGCCTTCCATGTACTATTTGGCGTGAATTCTGAGGGCCCTGGACACAATACAAAAATGTCTTTTCAAAGACAGATGATTGTGAACAATTGTAAATAAGTTATCTGTACCAAATCTCAGATCATCATAAATTATGGAAATAACCTGGCCCTTATAAAAACATCACCAACCAAAAGCAACACAAAGACTTTATAATACTGCAAAAACAGTTGGTAGATTTTATCAATTCAGTAAGGAAGAAGAAAATTAATTCCAGCTGTATCATAATACACATAAACCTCTTTGACCTAATTTAATCATCTGTAAGCCTTATCCAACTCTAACTTACATTTCACCCCCAAACTTCAATGAGTGTTTCATTTTTCAAATGAGTGCCGCACACACACAATCTCATTAGAAGAGGTCATACTGGCAGCTTGGCATTGCACAGATCAAACCATGGATGGCTGAGCCACCCTGTCCATTGCCTTCACCTGCAGTGGAACTGGTGGGCAGCCACAGTCAAGGTCAATTTCATGCTTTGGCGGAAAGACCATGAGAGGAACTCTCTCTTCAAAATGCTTCACGTGAGAATAAAATGTTTCAAGGTATGGACGTAGTTTAGAATTGAGAGTCTATCCATTTGTAGTAAAGCGATCTCTTATTTCTACTAATCATAATAAAATGTTACAACAACTGAAAGAGAGAACTGAAGACTGTACCTTACAGAATTTAAAAGCCAGTCTTGCAAAAATCTTCCAGGTCGCCAGAACGGCCACTGAACCCTTTTAAACCCACAGTTACTTCACCTCCTGGCGATGATGAGTTTCTGGCCTTCTGTATCCTACATGAAGTAAGCATGTTAATTTCTTAGCATAGTTTCCTTATTTATCCGAGGTCTCTTCCACAGCATGCTTTCTCTCGCCCCCATCTAAGGTCTTCAGGATCCTGTTAATTTGTACAGAGATCAAGTGTCTTCATTTTAAGGTCTGGGTTCACCATTAGCTTCTGGCTCCTTGTTTAAAGGGGGTACAGTAAAATTGTAAATAGTGTCAAAATATCATCCCAGAAAACCTCTAATGCATCTAATACTATTTATAAATAATTCATACAAATCAAGAGGGAAGTATTAGCTTTCACTATTCCAGGAGAGCAAGACTAAGGGAAACCTTCAGTCTGAAAGCAGACAATGACCATCATCACAGTATACAAAAGTGAGAGGCTGGAAGCCACATTTAAGACAAGGACAGCCAGCTTAAAAAGTATCCAAAGCTTGTACAAGAGAGCTTCACTGCAACCCATTCTCTAAAGAATTTTTCATATCTGAAAACATTCATAACATTATTCACGATACACTCCAGATATTTTGAAAACTAATAGGTGGGATAGGGAGGGTGGGAGGGAGGGAGGCTCAAGAGGGAAGAGATACGGGAACTTATGTATATGTAATAACTGAGTCACTTTGTTATAAAGCAGAAACTAACACACCATTGTAGAGCAATTATACTCCAATAAAGATGTAAAAAAAAAAAACCTATATGTAACAAGAACACACCCATTAAAATTAGTTATTCAAATGTTTTTTTTTAATCTGAGAATTGTTAAAACAATTTGAAGTAAGTTTCTAACCAATTGCTTGACTGAATTTAACCAACTTTTGTTTTTCAGGACGATGTGAAAGCACAAAAACAGTATAGTATCCATAATACAGATACACACATCCATAAGAATATAATTACATAATAAATAGTATATTTCTCTCATACAGACACTGTCTTTGTGCTTGCATATATATATATGTATATATATATATATATATATATATATATAGAGAGAGAGAGAGAGAGAGAGAGAGAGAGAGAGAGAGAGAGAGAGAGATCACATACAGATATCATTTTATAGAAAAGAAAGAAAATATTGCAATGCATTATATAAAGTCATTGTCACTGGCTGAATTTTTTTGTTTCAGTGAAGCATAAAATCAAGTTAGCATCTTCTCTACGAAACCACCAAAAATTTGTCTTACTCACTGTAAAGGGCCACCATTTACATCTCCAGATGACATCAGCACTCATATGCAAAGTGGATAGCTTGCATACGGGAGTATGAGTGGAAAGTAAATGCAAATGCTCTATTCTATTGCTGAAATAGAATTAAGCATAGAAAAGTGTACACTTCTCATTTTCTGCCAAAGAACATTTAAAGCTCTGTTTGGAAGGGAGGAAAAAGGGGAGACTTTGAGATGTAAAAATTTGCTTCCAAAACTATAGACTAGACTCAAACACCAAACTTTGAACAGAACCACGCAGCAGAAAGACAGCTGTACTGAAGATCCCATAATGTTGCAAAAAGGGCAACTTGAAATCGGAACAAAGGCACTTCTAGAAATTGTACCAGAACCATTTATGCGAACGTGTACACCGAATGCCAAAGGACTAGTGAATTTTGTCACCCCCAACGTCATTCACTGGTAAATTGCATGGATAGTATTTGATCTTGGGTGGCGGGGGAGGGGTGTGGTAGAACATGAGCTGTTTTACGATAAGTATACTTCTCAAATGTCATTTTGGAAATCAAAACGTACACAGATGGCAAAAAGTTGACCACACTCGGTAATGTGAAAAATGTCCCTGTTTGATATACGCAAAACAGTTGGAAAAACGAATGAATACTCTTTCTAGAGACGAGGCACTTCACAGATAGATTTGTAGCACGGACTGCAATGAATACCTTATTGACCTCAGTTTAAGTAACAGCAAGCAGAGTTTTCCAAACCTGTACTTGAGCTGCAAAGAAAAACAAACTACTCATCGTTTCCTTGAGGCATGCATTTCACGATGGCAAAGCGCACCGGGCGTGCATGACAGGGGAAGTCTGGGCCTGCTTCAGCCAACTGAGTAGGTCATGAGCATTCTTCGAACACAAGGCAGAAGGCTTTATGGAGTGGAGAAGAGTGAGAGAATTTGGAACAATCTTCTCATTATTTCATTTTGGAAGGGCCATTCCTCAGCCGACTGCTGCTTCAGGAAGGCGACGTGATGGGACCAGACTCGGCCAGATGTTGGCTACGGGAGCAAGCAATTTAGCAGCCAAAACGGGGCAGTGTCATGACACCAGCTGAACACGTGTCAGCTGTGAGAAGCAGGAAGATGCTGCGCGCCGGGCCAGACCTGACTGTATTATACAGTGTCCCATCTGAGGCTGCATAACACACTCACTGGCGAGCCACGGGGCCTCGGAATGATGTCAGGGGCCGAACAACACACAGCACAGCGGAGGGCAATGCACAGTCAGAAAGAAAGAGAAAGAAAGAAGAACGAGAGGAAACAAGCAAGACACACGTCCGTCGTGCACAAACCTTCGGGCTCTGTGTGTTCTTTGTGATGGACTTGCTTCAGCGGGCAGCAGAAGATTTCGTGACACTTAGCACGAAAGGGGGACTCTTTTTTCTTTAATTCCGCAGATTGGATGGAATCTTGCCGTAACATAATGTATTCCTGTGTGCCAGGGGGGGCGTCATCCAGAACTGTGGTCACCACATAACAAAATGAACTCAAGTTAGAGCTTCAGGAAAGCAGCGAACGTCTTACATCAACTCTACTCCCAGGGAAGACTACAGAAACAACATTCCCAAGAAAAGTTTCAAAGAAAAGCATTGCATAGCTTGGGGATTTTCTTTTTAAGGGCTTAGTTTTATAATACGAAAGCCCTGGGAATAGTTTACTCAGCTATACACACCTCGATTGCTTGTATAATGAAAATTTAACAGTGTTAAACTGTCCCGGATGAGCAATAAAACATATTAATACCAATAACCATATTGTATCTAAATAAACACCATGGAGAGCTCACATGTTTCAGCTTGAAATCTAATATAAATATTTACAGGTGAAAATGGCAAATGTCCACCAACTTCTCAGTGTATTACTTTGGGTTTTCTTCCTCAGTCTGCTACTGGAGAGGGCCCGGCTTCCATGCACTATGTACTGAGTTTGACAAAAGAATTCACGTTTTCCCCAAAGAGAACTGGGGCTGTCACAAACATTCTTCACATATTCGAAACCTCCTAATGCAGAGAACAAATTCCAGTTGAGAGCCTAATAATCAACATTGGCTCAAAGACCTACCTTGAATTGCGGAACAGCAGGGCCTGGTTCACTAATTCTGGCCTCAGATATACACCAAGGCCCTCTCAGCTTGCTAGGCCCTTAGTGCATTTTCCTAAGCAAGGCTGTGAATTTCTAGTGTTTTCTCCCTGCAAAAACAAGGTGTCTGCTTTTACAGGGCCTGCTGCAACATTCTTTAGCCTGATAAACACCCACCAAAGTGGGTGCAAATTTGATCTGCATCTGCAGAAACAGGGAACTGACCCCAGCATGGAGTTTTTTCTCTTTCATGCCCTTCCCAATGAGGCCACCCCATTTTACCGGGAGTGAGTCAGTGCCCCTAAAGCTATGATTAACGGCGAGTTGACTCACTCTACTCCCCCAAATGCATACACTTAACACGCACTGAGAAAGACTGACACCAGCGGCACACTTTCTATGGGGAGAATAATGCTGCAGTGTTTGTAAAATACCAACAGCTTATGGCTGAAATTAGATGGGATCTCAAGCTTCCATGTTTGGCAAAACATTCCCAGCTCACTGGCTGGGATCCTAACGGACATTAAGGACTTTCTTTCTAGTTGGAGTAAAAATGGTATAAAAACCAACATAACTTTGAAATTCGTATTATGAGTTTAGAACAAGTTCTTGATTGCTTGTATGTGGAATTGTTGTCTTCCTTTATAAGTCATTAAATTATGCAAGAAGGTGCTGAATATTTTAGTTACTTCTCTTTCTATTTTCCTCTAGCGCCCAGCAGCACTAATCAAAAATACTATATAGACAAACCACCACTGTTTTTCCTGGTAGAGTTCCCTTCATCTACTAGGAATGTGACTATAACTTCTTAGAATCTGGTCGTTGAATGCACATCTTCGGTAGCAACAGCTGCTATTCAAACCATTTGCAACCATCACCTGCCATGAGCAGTTAGTCACGATAATACAGACACTTATCAAATTCCAGCATCATAGGTAAAGATAAATTCTGATTTTACCATACAAAATATTTTAGGGGGCTTCCCTGGTGGCGCAGTGGTTGAGAGTCCGCCTGCCGATGCAGGGGACGCGGGGTCGT
>NW_006779031.1:1859146-1870098 GCF_000442215.2 Lipotes vexillifer | reverse complement strand
CCGGAGCCTGTGCTCCGCAACGGGAGAGGCCACAACAATGAGAGGCCCGCGTACCGCAAAAAAAAAAAAAAATTTTAGGTAAACCTCCCAAACTTGGAACTCAAAAAAAAAAAAAAAAAAAGCAAAACCCCGCCGATGATTATATAGAAGCTGAGAAATCCCATTTTCATGCACTGTATATAAGAAACAAATTTTAAGATTAAAGGACAATTGGAGGATTAAAAAAAAAAGAACAACTTTTGGATAACATGTAGAGAACTTGCTATTCAGAAGTACATGATAAACACCAGTAAACTGTCTTCCATTTTCAGTTTTCAATACCAAAACTGACGTCACAAATGGGCATTTCTGGAGATTAATGACAGGGTGAAGGTAATAATAGCCTTTGGCTGACTCTCCAGCCATCAGCTTTTCCCCGCTGGTCATTAATTCCCAGAAAATGCCCTGCACCGACGTCATTATTGTTTAATTAGATACAACTGGTTATCTGTACCATACAACACAATTCTAGTGAAAGCAACCCAGTGACTGATGCAAGAACCAGCCCCCAAATTCATCATGATGGGAAAGCATGAAAGTCACAAAAGTGCACGATAATTGCTTTCCACAAAATTCTCTCTCTCCTGTCCTTTCTTCAAACTGAATTTAGCAAGTGCAAAAGGTGCCAAGATGCGAGCATTTAAGGTGCCACCTGAGTAATGACCACAGGCACAGAACATTTCCTTGGAAATCGTGAACACCTGGGAGTTAATGACTTAGCTTTGGGTCCAGGCCTTCTCTACTCAATGCCCCAAACATCAGTCAATTTAGGCAAAACAGAAAGAAAAAAAAGAATATTCAATCTATCAGTACACCTGGGTGTTATGTTGACATGAGAGCTAAAAATATTTTGGACTTTTTAAACAGAAGCGGCATCATCCATGCAACACCTCACACAGGTGTATAAAATCTCTGAACGCAAATTTATTTTGCATGAAAGATTAAAACTATTATATTAAATTCATTCATTCTTAGGGCTCCTTCAGGTAGGACAGTGGATGCATGTGCAATTGACAGCAGCAGGAATGACAGGGGACTTTGCACAAGACCCCAGCATCAAGGCAGGTGGGTACCTTAATTCTACTTCCTTACAAAAAGGATGAGGAGACAATGCTTCCAAGGGGCGCTAGCTCTAGAAAAGAGAGAGACTTGTAAAGAAGTCAGCTCATCAAAACAGGAAGAAAGAATGGGATTTGCCTTTCCCTGGCTTAGTACTATGATCTCTGCTATTTTCCCCCTTCTAGTGCATTTCTTCTTGCACATCACTTCTAGCCTCTGAAAACCACTCTCGCCTTTGTTCACTGGAACCATTTGTCCACATTTACTCAACAACTCCTGCTGTTCTTCTAAATAATATGTATCTAATCTTGAAGGTGCGCGAAAGACTCCAGTGATTAGGTAGACGATAGATTTACACCAAACCTCTTCCAGTTTCAGAGGTTCAACTTGACTCTTCAAGACAGATAAGATGGTAAGAGTGCCTCAGCCCTCATGGTTGATTTCTGGACCGTGGGGCCCATGCTTTGAGAAAGTCCGCGAGCCCCATGACAACAGCAGTCAAGGAGTAGGCCTCTGCTGGGAAATGGCACCCACTCAGCCAGTGCCCTTGGCCTTTATCACCTACTCAGAATTCCAAAGTCCCACAAGAGTGGTTGAGATTTGGAGGAGACAAGTGCACACACGCAAATTCACACACCCACAGACACACAGACACTGACAGGTGGCATACGCAGAGATGAGGGTGGCAAAAATAAGTGACTTTACTGGTAGCATGACAGTTAAGAGCACAATTTATGAAAGACCTAGTTCCCATTATAAAAGGTGTTTACTGACTAACCATTAGGTGGGCAAGCCTGCATCCAGGGTTGGTTTCCCAGCATCAGTACTGGATTGGCATTAAACCACCCCCACTCTCCCCCAGGCTTCTCAGCAATCACCTAGATCAAGGTCATGGTCAGGGGTTGGGGGGCATTCATGGTAAGGGAAGAGAGTTTACGTCTAAACCTGATGACCTGGTCTGAGGTACTCATGATCACAGAAATAGTGTTCCCATTTCAAACAGGATATAAAGAAAGCATCAATCTGTAGCAAAACAATCTTTGATAAAATTAAAGATAATTCCAAGTAATATACTTCTTAAATGTATTTTTTTAGTTAAAGAAGTTAACAATCATCTATCCTTTCTATGTTTAGAAAATCCACTTCTGGAACTTCCCTGGTGGCTCAGTGGTTAAGAATCCCCCTGCCAGTGCAGGGGACACGGGTTGGATCCCTGGTCAGGGAAGATCCCACATGCTGCGGCGCAACTAAGCCCGTGTGCCACAACTACTGAGCCTGCGAGCCACAACTACTGAGCCTGTGAGCCACAATTACTGAAGCCCACGTGCCCTAGAGCCTGCGCCGCAACTACTGAGCCCACATGCTGCGACTACTGAAGCCCATGCGCCTAGGGCCTGTGCTCCACAATAAGAGAAGGCACCACAATAAGAAGCCCGCGCACCTCAACGAAGAGTAGCCCCTGCTCGCTGCAACTAGAGAAAGCCCGCGTGCAGCCCCCCCCCCCAAAAAAATTATCCACTTCCTGTTTTACTCTATAACTTTTATCAATAAATATAACATAGGTGGGGCTTCCCTGGTGGCGCAGTGGTTGAGAATCCGCCTGCCGATGCAGGGGATTTGGGTTCGTGACCCGGTCCAGGAAGATCCCACATGCCGCGAAGCGGCTGGGCCCGTGAGCCATGGCCGCTGAGCCTGCGCGTCCGGAGCCTGTGCTCCGCAATGGGAGAGGCCACAACAGTGAGAGGCCCACGTACTTGCAGGGGACATGGGTTCGATCCCTGGTAGGGGACCTAAGATCCCACGTGCCACGTGGCCAAAAATAATAATAATAATAAAAAATATATATATATATATATATCTCTCTCATGTTACATAAAATACCTACCCAAATATTTATTTAGTAGTATCACGAACACTACAATCTTCCACAACATTCCAAACACAATTCCTTTAGCGATAACTTAATGCAACCCCTTTGTCTTAAAACATAAGGTAAATAAAGCTTAAGAAGGGGAAGTGACTTGACAAGCCACACAGCTACTGGAAAAGCACAGCCTAGAAGCCAGGATTCCAGTGTGTTTACCAAAAAGTCTAAAGTAAGACTGCTTTGTACAAACATTGATATATTTAACAGGGATGGGGATCACCGGTATTTCTTAGCTTCGAAGATTATCTCAGTCTCCAACGCAGTTTTCTGTCTTTGTTTTTTTTGCGGTACGCGGGCCTCTCCCGTTGCGGAGCACAGGCTCCGGACGCACAGGCTCAGCGGCCATGGCTCACGGGCCCAGCCGCTCCACGGCATGTGGGATCTTCCCGGACCGGGGCACGAACCCTCGTCCCCTGCATCGGCAGGCGGACTCTCAACCACTGCGTCACCATGGAAGCCCAGTTTTCTGTCTTTATTCAAAGACAGAAAAGCAACCAGAAACAACCTAGGAAACTAGTTAAGACAATGCCACAAAGGCACCTGGTCCCTCACCAGGCCACTGTGATTCGCAAGGTGTGCTGGCTTCGAGCTGGAAGCAGTTAAAAAGCCCTCAATTATTTGATGATGCTGTTTTTTCCTTTTTATTTATTTTTATTTTAATTAATTAATTTTTGGCTGAGTTGGGCCTTTGTTGCTGCGTGCGGGCTTTCTCCAGTTGCGGCGAGCTCGGGCTACTCTTTGTTGCGGTGCGCGGGCTTCTCATTGTGGTGGCTTCTCTCGTTGCAGGGCACGGGCTCTAGGTGCGAGGGCTTCAGTAGCTGTGGCGCGTGTGCTCAGTAGTTGTGTCTCGTGGGCTCTAGAGTGCAGGCTCAGTAGTTGTGGTGCGCAGGCTCAGTAAATGTGGCGCGCGTGCTTAGCTACTCCACAGCATGTGGGATTTTCCCGGACCAGGGCTCGAACCCGTGTCCCCTGCATTGGCAGGCGGATTCTTAAGCACTGCGCCACCAGGGAAGCCCTGTTGTTTTCTATTTTTAAATGGACTCTTCAGAGAGATGACTCGACATAATTAATGATGTGATTTTAAATCGAAGCAAATCTGAGATCACCAGGGCAACAGAAATGAACACAGCCATGGGACTACCAAAGTTATTAGACATATATTAGTGACTTCAACAAGCAAATACTTGAAAACATCTATGAAACAGAAAATATGGCAAAATGTACAGATTATCAAATGTCCTCACATAATGAGAAAGAAAGTGAGACGAAAACAAGAGTAATTAGAGCGATTACTTTTCCCTGTCACTGAGCACCTATCAAGCTGAAAGGTACATCAACCACAGGATGAGTTAAGACCTCCATTTTGCCTCCCAACTTGCACTCTATCTACTTATGTGTATCTATTGTTCAAGCATTACTGCCACACTGGATACTATCAAGATGGCAGTTTTAAATGTAAATGAGTAACTTAAATAAATAATTCACTGAACTGAATTGATCAATACTAATGATCATTTGATTTGGCTAAGACAGAAATAACTGTAAAGTATTTCTAGAAATTTCAGTTACCTTCGCCTTTGCGATCTCCCCCATCTCCATGCAACCCCCAAGCACTATCCAGCCTTCCTCCAATTCTGTTTGTTCAGGCTGTTTTGCTCTCTTCATGGTAGAATACGATGCAAACTCCCTACCACGGTGGCCACCCACCTCCTCAATTCCATCACATGCCTATCTTCTTCCACACACTAGCTTTACACTGGTATCTAGAATATGCTAGGCTTTTTCCTGCCTAAAGACCTTGTACTTGCTGTTCACTCTGATGCCCCCTTTATGTCCTTCAGGCTCTACTCAAATGCCACCTCTTCTGAGATGTCTTTTCAGCCATGTTAGGTAGGTTTGTACTCGTCACAATCTGTAATTATTTTATGTATTTTATGTATGTACGTAGGTATGTATGTATCTCTCATCTGACCCTTCCCACAAGAATACAAGCTCTCTGAGGCAGCAACATTCTTTGTCTCATTCGCCATTCTATACGTGGGGTCCATCATAAGACACACTCAAAGAATTCTTATGAATCAAATGAAGGATGCCCTTCTTCGCCCAGCCTTCCCACAAAGCTCACTCTAACTCTTCATGTCCATATGACATTTTAAAAAATTTATTTGTTTTATTTATTTATTTATTTTTGGCCGCGCTGAGTCTTCGTTGCTGCACGCCGGCTCTCTATAGTTGTGGCGAGCGGGGGCTACGCTTCGTTGTGGCTCGTGGGCTTCTCATTGCAGTGGCCTCTCCCGTTGCGGAGCACGGGCTCCAGGCACATGGGCCTCGGCAGTTGCAGCACGTGGGCTCAGTAGTTGTGGCACGCAGGCTCTAGAGCTCAGGCTCAGCAGTTGTGGCCCACGGGCCCAGTCGCTCCGCGGCATGTGGGATCCTCCCGGGCCAGGGCCCGAACCCGTGTCCCCTGCACTGGCAGGCGGACTCCCAACCACTGCACCACCAGGGAAGCCCCATATGACATTTCAAGAAATTTATCCTGTCATGTCTTGAGACAGCTTTCTGGTCATAATCCTAGGTTTTTACTGACAAGTTAGATTGATAATTATTTTCTCATATATGGTCTTTCCTCCACAACTTGAATGTCAGCTCCCAGAAGACCAGAACAATGTCTCTTCCGGTACCATCCTTGCTTTCCCAGTGGCCTACAATGCTTTGCACATGGTAATTTTGCATGCATAAAATTAGTGCCTTCTAGGGAGAGTCCTGCCTACCTTGAAGGCATGTGCTAAGAAGAAGGGGTCATAAATGGAAAGAGTCCAGCACATTGCCCGGTACCTGGCAGGCACATAGTAGTGGCTGCAATGGAGGAAATGCTGCCCATGACAGAGATGGAGCCGGTGAGCACTGCACCAGGATCCCCACCCTGAGTCACAGCTGACTTCCCGGTGACCTCTGGAATGCCACGTCAGATCTCTGAGCCTCAGTTTTCTCATTTCAAAAATAAGTCATGTGGACAAGGCCAGGGTAGCACAACATTAGCACTTTGACACCTGGGGCTGGATAATTCCTTGTTCCGAGAGGCTGTTCTGTGCACTGTAGGATGTTTAATAGCATCCCTAACCTCTACCCAGTAGATGCCAGTAGCATCCCTGTTCAACTTGTGACAACCAAAGAGGTCTCCAGATAGTGCCAAATCCCCCTTTACCAGTGGGATGAGAGCAAAATCATCTTAGTTGAGAATCACTAGACTTGAAGACAGGTGAGCCCCCTGTGTTCTATAAGCCTCTCTGTAAAGCAGTCGTACCAATCCTGGAAGCCCCTTTGTGACCTTCGGAGATGCTCAGCATCTTGCCAGGACTCAGCTCTTCCATTCAGGGGAGTTTGGCCCACACAGTCCAGACCAAAAAGCGAGGAAAATGCGCTAGTGAGCATGCCAATCATCTGGGTAACAGAAAGCCCCTAACAAGATGGAAAGCACTACGGCTACACACCAGTGGGGTCCTTACTCAGCCCAGGGCAAAGGCTTTCTCTAGTGAGCGACGACACAGAGCAGCACCAATGGCATTGCTCAACGCTAGGGGAGTAACTTCAGGCACGTGCTGTGAGTAACAGACAGGGCACAGGCTACCAACGACCCTGCTCAAGTGGGGATGAGAAGCAAGGAGACAGAGCAACTCTCTGTGGCCTTATCTAAGGAGCTTCCTTGAAGGCCGGCATTCTCATCAGCAAAGGGCCCATGTCACCAGGAAGGATGCACATCCCTACTGAAGACAGAAATGACTCCCTTAAGAAGAAAAGTGGCAGCTTCCTCTAGCAGAGCAGAGTGTGCTTTCAGAAGTCCCCTGCCCCAGCAGGGATGGCATAGGTTTTGTCCCTACTGCCATTTCAAGCACGTGAGAAGGAAATGCCAAGAAATACATTCCACCTTAGAACACTGGGTGATGCTAACACATCTCAATATACTGTTCAGAGAGCTAACACCAGCCCATTACTTTCCAGTTTTCTAGCCTGATGTCATTGCATTCCTCTCCCATGCACCCTGCTCAAGTCCAAGCGAAACTGAAGTATCCATCATAGTGCACTGCAAGGCTTGTTAAGACACAGGCTGCTGGGCCCCCTCCACTAGAGTTGTTTGTTTTTAATTAATTTATTGTATTTTATTTATTTTTGGCTGCATTGGGTCTTCGTTGCCGCACGCGGGCTTTCTCTAGTTGCGGCGAGCAGGGGCTATTCTTTGTTGTGGCGCGCGGGCTTCTCATTGCAGTGGCTTCTCTCGTTGTAGAGCACAGGCTCAAGGTGCGTGGGCTTCAGAAGTTGTGGCATGCAGGCTCAGTAGTTGTGGCACACGGGCTTAGTTGCCCCACGGCATATGGGATCTTCCCGGACCAGGGATCAAACCCGTGTCCCCTGCATTGGCAGGTGAATTTTTAACCACTGTGCCACGAGGGAAGTCCTCCACTAGAGTTTCTGATGGAGGTGTTCTGGCGTGGGTGTGAGTATTGTCACTTCTAACAAGTTCCCAAGTGCTGCCGCTGCTGGTCAGGGATCGCGCTGGGAGTATGGTTGCCGCAGCTGTTCGTTTTACCTGCTCCAGCTACCTCTGCCGCCTGCATTCTTCTCCGCCAGGAACAAACATAATCCCTACCAGTGGTTCTCAGCTGGGGTCGAGCCTTAGCGTCACCTGGGGAACTCTAAAAACTGAAGTACCCATGGTGCCACCCCAGATCAGTTACACTAGAATCTCCAGCCTGGGGCCAGAGCACTGGTGGGTTTCCAAGCTCCTCGGGTGATTCGACTGCACAGCTAGAGTTAAGAATGACTGTTTTAAGCCATTCCTTGCTTTCTCCAGTGAAAATTCCTCTCTCATCCTTGGAGGGTGGGCTCTGGCGCCTGATTATCTTGCTACAGTTGACCCTTGAACAAGATGCAGAGTTAGGGGTGCCACACCTCCATGCAGCTGAAAATCCACGTATAACTTGTAGTCAGCCCTCCCCCTCCACGGTTCCTCCATACCCGTGGTTCCGCATCTGCAGATACAGCCAACCGCGGAACATGTAGTCCTGTAGTATTTACTAGTGAACAAAAATCCCACATGTAAGCGGACCCTGGCAGCTCAAATCCATGCTGTTCAAGGATCAACTGTATTTCCATTTCTTTGCACACCTCAGCCGACGGCGGCCACGTCCCCTCGGGCAGTGGTGCTATTCACTGCGTAAAACTCTGCAGCAGCTCATCTCTCCCCACAGCCGGTCCGTTCCAGGCTGAGCACTCAGCCACGGTGGTTTGTCCGTAGTTCTACCACAGCATCAACCCACCCCTGCCCTGTGTTTTTGTTGTGTTTCAATATGACTATCTCCTCACTAGCCAGTTTTGTTGCAGGGAGTCAAAGCAAGCTCTCTTCTTATTAATACCCCTCAAGGTCAACGTCTTGGGTTGGTGAGAACAGGTGTCTTGGCCCTGAAGCCAGTCTGTGATGCTGCATCTCACCCTCAAGGTCCACCCAGAGCCACTGCAAACTTCACATGTGCCCCAACTTGAACCACAGTGCAGTCCAAGCTCATGGTCACAAGACAAAATGGTACCAAGAATTCATCGGGAACCTTGTTGGTGACTGGCTCAATAAATACACTCGTCCTTCTTTTATGACATCACAAAAAAAGGAGGTTTGCATTACATTTTCCAGAAACTGCTCCCTTGAACCCTGTAATTCAGGGGCTCTCCACCCTAGCTACAAAATCAGGATCACGTAGGGAGCTTTTATAACATGCCCATGCCCGGGCCCCACCTCCAGAAATTCTCCTTTAATTGGTCTTGGACCGGGGTATGGACCTTGGTAGTCAAGCTCCCCAGGTGGTTCTAAGGTGCAGCTAGGGTGGAACCAGTGTGTCTAATCAAAGGAGCAAGAGAAAAATTAAAGCCGCAAATGTAAGCACAATTAACTGCAAAGATGTTTTCCTGAACAGAGAAGGAAGCGCTCTAGAAGATACTACAACTTCAGAGTTCTAAGCCCCTTAATTAAATATGGAATACAAATGGCTCTCTCAAGGAGGAAGTTTTAAAAGCCTTAGGGAATGAAAAACGAGGTACTGGCAAAGGCGTCATAATCCACCAGTCCTGGTTCAAAGCCCACTTCTAATCCCAAACTCCCAGTTCTCCCCTCCCCCACCTCCCTCTCTCTTGGCAACCACAAGTCTGCTTGGGATTAGCAGATGTAAACTATTATATATAGTATGGAGAAACAACAAGGTCCTACTGCATAGCGCAGGGAAACATTCAATATCCGGTGATAAACCATAATGGAAAAGAATATGAAAACAGAGTGGCTGTCTATATGTGAATAACTCAGTCACTTGGCTGTACAGCAGAGATTGCCACAGCATTGGAAATCAACTCTACTTCGATAAAAAAACAATAAAATTTTTTTTTTAATCCCAGTTCTCAGACCGGAAGTGGTCTCGACAGTGTGACCTCGGGCAAGTCCTGTCTCCTCTGTGAACCAATAAAATAGTCTGATAGCTATTTCGAAGTCAGGACCCTGGACCGGCAGCATGGGTATCGCCTAGGAGCTTGTTAGACATGCAGCCCCGCATCCCTGCCAAGTCTAGACCAACAGAGTCAGAATCCGTATTTTCACAAGGTTCTGAGGGGACTGCTAGTCATATTAAAGATTGAAATGCGCCTAGAACAGTGGCTGGCAGATGGTCATGCAGTCGGCCCTCAGTATGGGTTCATTCCCTTTTCCCTTGAGGCCAAACAACTATTTGGGTGGCAATTAAATGCATATTCCTGGAAACCCAGCCACAGGGTAGAAAAAAGAGCACTGAACTTGGGAGACCTCTGCCACCTACTGCATAACCTTGGGCCCGTCAATTTCCTACCTTGTACAGACGATCCAACTGAATCAGAGTTTAACTCCTAACAAGGTTGTTTTTAAAATTAAAAGAGATACTTGGATGGAACCATCCAGCACAATGTCTAGCCTTTTGATAGTTACTCCACATGTACTAAGTACTCCCTAAGCATTAACGGAGGCTGAACCCTATTTAACATGAAAGTGACTTTCTCAAGAAAACAAATGTCAACCACTTACACTTTCTAGCTGGTCCAGACAAGGCTTCACACGGCCCTCATGTTAGTTTTCTAACCAAAGTATGGAGAATGACCCACAGGAGAAGAAGACGGCTGTACTGCTCACAGAGTAATAAAATGACTGACAAATGGTATTTCTTCCAGAATCCCACCTGGAATTTCTTGAAAATGTTTCATTATGACTGGTTTCATTGAAAAGTTTTATTTGGTCTGACTTACTTTGTTTTTTTAATACAGAGTGCTTCTGGCCACGATGTCCTAGGGGCTGAAATATCTAGGCAGCCTTTAAAGATTACTTATAGATTGATTCTAGGTATGGCTTTTCCACCAAATTTTGCCTCTTCCTCCGTGCATAATGACAGAAGCCACTGGCACCATTTTGTAAGCGGCCTTCCTCTTCAGACACAGTAAACTAAGGGGACTGCCCGCAGAACGTTGTTGCAGCCAGCTCTGCCGCGTGTGTGTGGGGGTGTGTGTGTGTGTGTGTGTGTGTGTGTGTGTGTCTGTCTGTCTGTCTGAGGCTAGAGACATGCCTTTGTCTTTAATGACTATTAATACAGGAGCTCCGGTTAGGCTCACAAAATGATGTCATAGCTACTCACAGAAACGTTCTCGCCTGAAATCTTTGATCTTAAGACCTTTCTTGGGCAACATCACAGGCTAAATTGCTACAGAAAGCCTATTTTCTCCTATCAATCTTTTCCATTTTTAGAGCATTAAATCTCAGAGGAATGAGGTTTCGTCACCTACATACTAGAGAGCGCACTCTCAAGCATTACACCGTCTTTTTCTAGAAAACGTGTCCGTTGTCACCATACTTCTTCACATATGGCATATA
>NW_006779031.1:1852672-1859084 GCF_000442215.2 Lipotes vexillifer | reverse complement strand
TTCCTTCACATCTTTATTTCATGTTTTGAAAGCTAAGCTCTACTTAAAATCTCATGGTTGCTCCAAATCTCCTGAGATGTCTCGAGAGCCCAGGAAACCCCACCTCATAGGCTCTGCTGACAGCCAGAAATTTCTCAGTCCTGGTGACAGTGACTGGAAAATTATATTGTAATGTTGCTTAAAAATTATATGACTGGGGCTTCCCTTGGTGGCGCAGTGGTTGAGAGTCCGCCTGCCGAGGCAGGGGACGCGGGTTCGTGCCCCGGGCCGGAAGGATCCCACATGCTGCGGACCGGCTGGGCCCATGAGCCACGGCCGCTGAGCCTGTGCGTCCGGAGCCTGTGCTCTGCAACCGGAGAGGCCACAACAGGAAAAAAAAAATATAGGATCGGGAGAGTGATCAGTACCATCAAAGTCACCCCTACATCTCCATGTCCCCCCAAAAAGGTATCTAAGCAGCAAATTCATTTTACTTTATCAGTTATGAAACACTACCCTCACTTTCAAGCAAGCAGAGTTCTCTTACTTCCTCTTCCTGCCACTGTTCCATGAGCATATGTGCTTCTATCACTTACTGATGTGTCCTTCCAGCCCCAGCGACACTGAAGAAAGTTCACTCAAGTACGTTAGCAGCCCATCTTGACTAACCCTTTGGCAGGAACCATGAAGTAAATACCAATATATGGGCTGATCTATAAAAACCCTTTCTCAAAAACTATAAAGTATGCATATGTCATTGTGGCTCTGTGCTACCTGGCATTCAACACAGTATGGCTGTGCCAGTGGACTGAGAAGTAGGAAAGGGGGAAAGAAGGCCCCAGAAAAGAGAGGGGAGAAGGCTCTTTCAACTGATCAAGACGTGAGCCCTGGCATGTCTTATTTCATTTAAACGATGCTCTGGTTAAATCTTTCCCTCCCTAGTTAATGAATGGCAAGCTGCACTCAAGCTCGTCAGAAGACAGTTCGTTCAAAAAATGATACAAATGAACATATTTACAAAACAGAAACAGACTCACAGACTTAGAGACTCAACTTACGGGTTACCAGGCAGGAACTGGGGGGGATAGACTGGGAGGTTGGGATTGACATGTACACACTGCTATACTTCAAACAGATCACCAACAAGGACCTACTGTATAGCATAGGGAACTCTGCTCAATAGTCCATAATAACCTAAATGGGAAAAGAACTTGAAAAAGAATAGATACATGTCCATGTATAACTGAATCTCTTTGCTGTACACCTGAAACTAACACAACATTGTTAATCAACTACACTCCGATATAAAATAAAAATGTTTAAAAAAAGGCAGTTTGGGGGCTTCCCTGGTGGCGCAGTGGTTGAGAATCTGCCTGCCAATGCAGGGGACACGGGCTCGAGCCCTGGTCTGGGAAGATCCCACATCCCGCAGAGCAACTAGGCCTGTGAGCCACAACTACTGAGCCTGCGCGTCTAGAGCCTGTGCTCCGCAACAAGGGAGGCTGCAACAGTGAGAGGCGCGCGCACTGCGATGAAGAGTAGCCTCCGCTCGCCGCAACTAGAGAAAGCCCTCGCACAGAAACGAAGACCCAACACACCCCAAAATAAATAAATAAATAAATAAATTAGGAAAAAAAAAAAAAAAAAGGCAGTTAGTTGAATTTGGCCACAACATCAAATTCATTTATTTGCAAGCTCAAATGGTCTTCAAGGGCTTCCCTGGTGGCGCAGTGGTTGAGAGTCCGCCTGCCGGCGCTGCAGGGGACACGGGTTCGTGCCCCGGTCCGGGAGGATCCCACGTGACGCGGAGCGGTTGGGCCCGTGAGCCACGGCCGCTGGGCTTGCGTGTCCGGAGCTTGTGCTCCGCAGCGGGAGGGGCCACAACAGTGGGAGGCCCGCGTACCGAAAAAAAAAAAAAAAAAAGGGTCTTCAAAACCTCCAGGAAATGCAGTTCTCACCTATATTCTGTGAAAGAATTCTTCCCCCTTAAGACAGTTAAAAGAGCTGAACTTTTTAGCTAATGAAAAGCTTTAGAACAAAATTCCCAATTACAACAGCTGAAATCCAGAAAAGAATTCTCAAACAGAAATATTCCAGTAAAATGAGTGCTGTTCTCTGCACTCAGGCCTGAAACAGTTTCTAACTCCTCATTCAATGAACAGAGCTGGTGTTTCTGCTGAGGAGGCCTGTCCCTGCAGGGATCACAGATGGAAGAATATAGTGTGCCAGGTTAGAACCTACTCTAAATTGCTTTTGAAAAATTTCAAAGCTAATGGCATTTGAGTTTGTTTACTCTTGGCAGCATTTCTGTTTAAGAAAAGAGGCATTATGAATGTTTGAAAAGCCTCAGGCCATTAAATGTCCTTAAAATAGCATTTAATGATTTAGGTGTAAATGAATCATGAACACTTAAATAAAACTTCCCCCTCATTCCCTACAAACCCAGCTGGTTAAGTGAGGTTTTAGCAAAAGAGCACTCCTTAATCCTATTAAAGGTAAGGTCTCCTGAGGTGGGCTCAAAGCTGGATTTGGTGCTCCCGTTTAGGACACTAGGAATAGTCACACATTTTTTTAAGTTATTCCAAAATTGCAAAGTTGCATTTTTCTTCCTTTTTTGTTGAAGTATAGTTGATTTACAGTATTGTGTTAATTTCTGCTGTGGAGCAAGAGATTCAGTTATATATACATATTCTTTTTCATATTCTTTTCCATTACGGTTCATCACAGGATACTGAATATAGTTCCCTGGGCTATACAGTAGGACCTTGTTGTTTATCCATTCGATACTCACATTATATTTTTGAAAGGAGTAGAGTAGAGTGCCTGGCGTGTGTATACACTTTCACATATTTCCAATATCCACAACAATCCCATAAGGCAGGTGTCATTACTGTCCCCTGTTGGCACAGAGGAACCTGAATGGTCAGAGAGGTTAAGAAACATATCCAGAGGAACCCAGCATCAAGATGAAAGCTGGGACTCAAACCCAGGTTTTCATGTCTCCAGAGCCTTTACTCTTACTCACTATGCCGTATCTTACACTTGATTTTATATCCATGGTAGGCAGAACAATAGCCCCTCAAAGATGCCCACACCCTAGTCCCTGGAACCTGTGCATATGTTACCTGAAGGTTACAGATGTAATGAGCGTTACTAATAAGCTGACCGTTAACAAGGATTATCCAGGTGGGTGCAAGGTAATCATATGCGCTCTTAAAATCAAGAGAGAAGTCTCGGTCTCAGAGATGAGAAGGAAGCAGAGACAGGCCAGAGTAAAAGTGTGAAAGGACTCCACAGGATGTTGCTGGCTTTAAATACTGGCCTGAAGGAGGCCAGGACCGAGGAATACACGTAGCTTCTAGCAGCTGGGAACAGTCCTCAGTTGACGGCTAGCAAGGGGACAGGGATCTCCATCCTACCGGGAACCGAATACTGCTAACAACCAAACTGAGAAGGGAACAGATCCTCCTTCAGAGCCTCCAGAAAGAAATACAGCCAAGCCAAGCCAAGCCAAGCCAAGACTAAGGTCTTAGCTTGGTGAGATGCGTGTCTGACTTCTGACCTCCAGGACTGTAAGATAATACATTTGCATTGCTTAAGCCACCTAGATTGTGGTATTTTGTTAGGGCAGCAGAAAACTAATACAACACACAATGCTTAATTGCTGAAAACCTAACTAGGTTCTACAGCTCATAAGCCTTCAACAGGTAATTTAATAATAATCAAATATCATTATGTAGAACTGACATATCTTCATCATCTTCAGCCTAAGAAGAAAACATATGCACAAAGATGCTTCCTTTGGCCTCTTTATTTTCCACTGCCTCTCATAATACTACCTTTCAATATTCTTTCAACAAGTATTTATTGGGAACCTACCATATACCAGGCACTATTCAATGTATACAGTATACAGGAAAAAAAAATGGAGAGAAAAACCCTCGCCCTCATGGAGTTTATGCATTTGGAGTGGAGCTGAGGGGTAAACAGAGAGTAAATAAATCGGGAAGATGAGACTTCCAAGGGTCTCTGAGTCACTCAAGGGAAGGCAGGGGCTCGGAACTGCCGCTAGACCCACGTACGTAAGAAATAAACTTTTACAAGTTAAGCTCCTGCCACGTCAGTTAGCTCTCCTTTAGGGCAACGCAAGGAGACGTCAGAGCAGAGGCCTGAGTGAAGTGCCATGGAGATATCCAGGAGACAAGTGTTCCCAGCAGAGGGATCAAAAACGCACAGATCCTGAGGGAAGAGTAGGACTCGCTGTTTTGTGTATTTTTTTTTCAAGCAAATGAATAAAGTCAATGTGGCTGGAAGTGAAAGACTGAAGGGGAGAGTGGGAGGAGGTGAGGTCAGAAAAGCAACAGGAAGCCTGCTCACTAGGCCGTGTTAATACCTCTGGCTTCAATTCTGAGGGGTGGGGAACCATTGGATGGATTCAGGCAGGAGAGTGATGGGATCTGGCTCATGTGATCCACAGGCTCATTCTTGCCACTATACAAAGAACAGACTTCAGAGGAGAAGGACAGAAGTAGAGAAACTGGTTAGGAGGCTCTACTGCTACGATGCAGGCAAGGGTTGGTAGCAGGTAGGACTTGGTGGTACAGGCGGGAAGAAGTGGTTGTATTCTGGGTACATACTCTAGCAATATAAACTTTTATGAACAGAAGTATAATGGCTAACATTGTGCAGCATCTAACAATGCTGCTTAATATAGATACCCTTTGAAAATCGTAATTCCATGGAATATACACTTCCCAGAGGGGAAAGTCTCTCCTTTCAGCCTAGGAGAGAAATCTCCTCACACTTAGCCCTCTCCTGCACCATGTCATTGTACTAAATGTGTCTGTACAGACTGGGATCCAGCAAACGTTCACACAGCAGGAAAGTATTAATGGCAGTGATGGAGAGGAGGATGGGCAGTTTGCAAAACAACATTCTTGAGAAATCTATTATTTTGATCCTTTACACCGTTCTTGTTTCTCTTCCATCAGTCTATTTTCTTCTGTCATTATGTCAAAGAGTCCACCAAACCAATCTAACACTTCAAGTGCTAGTGGGAGAGGGGAAGGGTGGGAAACAACCTTAGAACCGAAGCGCCTGGACACCCAGCCCAGCCTAGGAGCCAGTTAGTCCCTTTGACAAGGCTCCAATATTTGCATTAATTAGACTCATACAGAGAAACCCTGTCATTTGAAGAGGGTCTGTTGGCACCATCAAGAAACTGAAACACGCCACACTTCAGAAGCTTGAAAAATGTCAGCTGGGGAATGGAAACATTTCCCAGTTCTCATACCAGAGAGGGCCATCTGCTTCCTTCCTAGTGGAGAGTTAAGTGGAGTTCAAGATTGCCCCCAAAGAAAGCCAGGGCAAAATGTTCCACATAAATCCTCTCCCAGCCAATTAGGCATTTACTTGCTGAGTAGTGGAAGAGATAGAGGTCCTATGAAATGCAGAACTGCAATCGGTAACCTTCCACAGATATCTAGAGAGCAATTCTTTCTTCTTTCCTCTCCCAATGTCTCTATGTAACACTTGTTTAACTGACAACTTCTCAAAGACAAGCTCAGGGCATGTGAGATAGTCTCAGAAGCTTGAGACATCACCTCTGAGGCAGTCAGTCCCTAGCTGGCAAAGAGATCCTCAGGTCAAGCTATGGCGACCTGGAAAAAACATTTTGGGCTGAGAGCAGGGTGGGTCACAGTCGGATGTAGGAAGCAGCAATGATGGACTGAACCACAGGGTACTTTGGATTGCCAGCCTTTTCCTGTAGGCTATTTTAGACTTTCCTCTGTTCTACATGGAACTTTGGGAGCCCCTTCTGATGAGCACAAGAGGGACATGGCTTTTATGCTGACATCCACATTTAGGGTGATTGGAAAATAACGGAGGAAGTGGCAAAGTGAAGCAGAAGAGGCAGTAAGCATGCCAAGCTGGGAATCTCCAGCCAGGGGAGGCCTCCTGCCTCTGCTCCTGGCTTCATCTTTGCCTCTTCGCCCCTGAGCAAGTCCAGTTTACTTTCCTTCTCCCAGAAGCTTGCCAGAAGCATACTGCTGTGAGCAGACTTGTAACACGCCCCAGCAATGGCTGCAGGAAACAGCCTGAGGAAGGCCCCTCAGCTCACGGGGTAAAGCAGGAGCTGTTTGAGTCCTGTTGCCATGATAATTGGATTAGCCCCACTTGTCAGGGAGAAGGGCCTGCGATTATTGGAGAGTACTGTAATGGTTAATTTTATGTGTCTCCTTGACTGGGCCATAGGGTGCCCAGATATTTGGTCAGACGTTATTGTGATGACAGCAGCTACTGCTTCCTGAATGCTTATTAGGTCCCAGGCACTCTTCTTATGTGATCATTTTTATCAATGTGTCTTGCCAGATTGCTAGATTTGGAAAAGCCCATACATACATTAACCAAAAAAAAAAAAAAAAAAAAAAAA
>NW_006779031.1:1844489-1852637 GCF_000442215.2 Lipotes vexillifer | reverse complement strand
AAAAAAAAAAAAAAAAAAAAAAAAAAAAAAAAAAAAAAAACAATCAAGAGGCAGACCCATTCCGAGTTCGCAGGACATGAGCTGCCCACCTTCATGTCCCAGTCTGTCTCCTTCCTCCCAACTGATGACCCACTATTTTACTTCCTCTTTTTCCATATTTGAAACTGATCTAGCCCAACCATAAATCTAATAATTGTGGGTTTCAGTGTTTTCTCCATCATTCTGCTCTCCATGTGTCCCCAGTGCCCTGGGCAAGTACACTGGGTCTGTGGAGTTGGAATCTTTCCTCCAACTCTTTCAGTGTTATGACAGAGTGAATTTTTACTTGATGCGAAGATATTTTGTATTTCATTCCATATTTTATAACCATGTGTTTATACACACTGGAAAAGGTTAAATTCAACACTTCAACATAATTCTGTGCTCTCCTTGCTCAGAGGTGATTATCCTAAATGAAATTTGTCAATAATCAGCATCATTTCTCTCGCGTGCTATCAAAATGTTTTAATGCAGTGAGTGAAAAACACTGAGTGTTGTTATCATGATGATACAGACGAGACGCAAACTCAATACCACGTGTGGCCAGTAGAATAGTAACCAGCTCGATGTGTTTAGCATTTCAGTTCCAAAAGTACATTTCCATATAGTCCTTCATTTTTATTTAATTTTGATCTACCTAACAACTCTGTGAAATAAACAAGGCCAGCATTGATATTATCCTGATTGCTACAAGGAGGGAAGCTGAGGCTCTAGGAGTTATTTGCTTAAGGTTACCCAGAAAATATATGCCAGAATTAGGAACACAACCGGGTCCCTGATCCTAAAGCCGGCATCTAATACACAGATAAATTTCTTAGGTTCAATAAGCTCATTAGCATACCCATTTATTCAGCATCTACTACATATCAGATCTGTGCTAGACTCTGAGACATACAGAGACGAGCAAGCCAACGAATGTTTACATGAGGTTAATAGGTGCATGAATCAATCTCAGCTTCTTTTCGTCTCGTCTTATGCAGCTCTTCAGAAGGAGAAGGTGTATGTGTGCGGGGTATGTTGATGTGATAACAGAGACATTTCTTTCCTTGAGGTACCACGCTAGACACCATGCATGCACGGCGTGTACAAGCAGAAAACCCTGTGGCCTAGGCCCACTGTGGGCCAGTGGCAGACACAGACGCAACCCTGCAAGGAAACGCCCTCAAACAGGGATTATTCAATTAAGGTTTGCCAGCATTGGCCCTTGAGAGCGAGTTCCTCCAGACAACTTTTTAAATTTTCCTTCTTGAACTGAAATTCAGAAATAACAACAACAAGAAGAGTAGAAGGGGTCCCCCCAAAACAGGCTGAACTATACTCTTCCAGGGGGAAAACACAAAGATGTCATCAGTACTTCCTCATACTCAGCTGCTGGAGGAGATGGTCGTACTTTTCCTCATTGAATTAAAAGGAAACAAACCCCTAATCTTTTCCATGTTTGGGCAAGAAAATTATAAGTAGCTGTGCCCCCTGGGTTTGGCATGAATCTAAACACAGGCGGGTGTCTGTAACCCCAACGTGTGAATGCTGTCACGCGGTGGCACACGCATCACTCAGCATTTGGGGTGGGAGGGGCGGTGGGAGGCCTCCTGAGCTCGATGCCCTACAGGACCGCCCAAGCCCAGGCGGGTGGTTTACAAAGGCTGTTTTGCCCAGGCCAGGCTTCCTTTCTCCTGCTGGATGGGGCCTAGTGCCAACCTGCAGGTGCCCTGGAAATAACGTAGAGGAGGGTTGGGCTTCTCTCACATACCCCGTTTCACCTCAGGGCCCGTAGTGACTCAGCTCGGCCACTTCATACACAACACGGGTAAACGTGAGGTGAGGGTTTCAGGCCCTGCCTGGCCAAGCATGTTACCCAGGCACAACCCCCAGGCATAAGGAGAATGGAGTGAGGGAGGGCAGATGACTCCACGGGAGCCAGCCCCACCACTGGAAACAGAGGCCATACAGTGTCTGCGAAAGCCTGTCAGTTTCCCTCCTTCTGCACTTAGTCCCCCTATCTTGGGCGTGATCAGCCACAAAGACAGCCCATTAACGTCATACGGAACAAGGTCCCTAGAAACTTTCCTACAGGACCCAGAATAGGGGCTCAGTCAACGCTGGTAACTGAATTGCTTCCCTTTGGCCATCTTTAAAATAATGGCAAGAGAGGACCCTGCCCCCTTGGAAGCTCCGAATCATTGAGAAACTTCTATTTTCTTCTACAGAAGAAAAAGTAAAAGCCACAGCCAACCAGCTTCTCCATAGGACAGAGGTTTACCCTAACCCCCCACCCCATTTCAGCACTTGCCCCCTGCTGTCTAAAACTTTTACCTTGCGGTTGAACTCAAAGCGAGCTGATCCAAACATACTGAGGAGGGTTGGCAGGTCTGTCTGTTTATCTGTTTGTTTTCTTACGCCAAATCCTGGGGGAGTAGTCGGAGCAGAGGCAGCCCTGAGGCCAGCTCTCTGGAGTCTGGATCAGCATCCTACACAGCAGAGCATGGCGCTCACTGATGACGTGTTTCAGTAATAGCCAGTCAGGAGCCGAGGCAATAAACCAGAGCGACAAATATGCTGCCAGATAATGGAGATGGACAAGGGCATGAGTGGCTGTGCAAGTGATGAAAAGTGATGTAAAATGAGGCCCAGGAACAATCCAGAATTCAGAAGCTCAAGGCTTACAGAAGCACTCCGCGGAAAGCACAGGCAGCCGCTAGGAGGCTTTAACGAGGAGAGCACGTTACTTGGAGAAAACAAAGATCTGGCTTGACTAAAACGGAGAGAGTCGCTGGCATCCCCATGTCACCAGGAAGTAGAATGACCATATTAATAGAATGCCCAAAATAAGTCATTGCCTTTCCATAACACTGGAGAGGCACAGCAATTAGAAGACCTGCGGTCGATCTCTGACTCTGTGGCTCACTAGCTTTGTGATCTTGGTGAGTCACTTAAGTCTCCGAATCTTTACTGCTTCATTGCAAAGTGGGAACAACCGTACCTCCTCTGCCTACTCCACAGGGTAGTATTAACTAAGGTGTCAGAGAGGGCAGCTGACACCAGCTGAACGACTCTAGGTGAATCTGTTGGGGGAAGACTGAGCTGGGCAAAGGGGCCTGAATACCTGGGGATCAGGTTAGAGCTAGTGTCTGGCTGAGACCACGGCCTTGCTTGGTTCGTGCCCTCCCCTGACCTCTCCTGCCTACTCCCTTCTCCCCCCCAGAGAATCCCTGTCCCAGGATTTGCTTCTAGGGAAGCAAACTTAAGACAACCAACTGTCAACAACACAATTACAAAAGACTAAGATACGCCATTTTTCTCCTCAAAGGTCGACTTTGTGTTGTATTTTATTGAAGCGGGCACCCCAGATGGTGAGGCAGGTCATTCAAGCCAGTCTCCACTGCCTTCCATTGTCTTCAGGAGTCAGGAGAGAGGTCTGTGAGCTAGATGGCACTACAGGTGACATTACTGATACCTGGGCCTGTCTCTCTAATTCTGTTCCTCAGCAGAGGAGGGCATTTTCACTAGGGTCTAGATGGATCTGCGTTACAGTGATCCCAAAGAATCCCAAAGTATCTTACACAATGTGACTTGCACCGGTCTCAGACCTTAGGAGTGGCTCTGTGAAAGGGGGACCAAATGTCCTCAGGACCACGGGCAAATCCTATGTTGAGAGCAGGGAGTGGGGAACCTCAGAGTCGGGGAGGCCCTTCAAGAACTTGGCTTTGTTCATTCACAGCCCAAGCAAGAGACAGCCTTCGGTTGGAGTTTTCTCACACTCATTGCTAAAAAGTCATACTTATAACCAGACACTTGTTACCCAAAACAGTCGTTCTCTAAACCTGGGCCCCGATAACCAAGTCAGTTTTGCCCACACTAGTGAGAAATGGGGGAAAGGCAAATTTATCGCCTGCTAGTTTTGAGATGGGTGCAGATTTTCCAGCCACAGCTTCTTTCCCGTTCCTAAAGTAGACGACAGGAAGAAGAGGCTGCAGTTAGACAAAAGATGTGCAAAACACAGCCGTTTCTCACGAAAGGACTATAATCTATACTATACTATATGCACTCACACATAATTGCCAGACTGCAGGAAGGAAGTCAATATGCACTGACTAGGATTCCAAGTAACTAGAGTGAGGCATCGAAAGGGACCCTCCTGTGGATTCACTCACCCATGTAAAAAGCAAGTCAGTCATTGTAACACAATCCCATCAAGACCCTAGTGAAAACGCCCTCCTCCGCTGAGGAGCAGAATTCGAGAGACAGGCCCAGATGTCAATAATGTCACCTCTAGTGCCATCTAGCTCACAGATCTCTCTCCTGACTCCTGAAGACAACGGAAGGCAGTGGAGACTGGCTTGAAAGATCTGCCTCACCGTCCGGGGTGCCCGCTTCAATAAAATACAACACAAAGTCGAACTCTGAGGCGAAGAATAGAGCATAGTTACTTTCTGAAATTATGTTGCTGAAAGTTGGTTGTTTTCAGTTCGGTTTCCTGGAAGCAGAGCCTGAGACAGGGATTCTCTGGGGGGGAGAAGGGAGTAGGCAGGAGAGGGCAGGGGAGGGCCCTAAGCAAGGCTGTGGTCTCAGCCAGAGACTAGCTCTAACTTGATCCCGCAAGGAGTCCTGGACCACAAATGGCACCACGGGGTTGGTCCCACCTTCAGGCGAAGGGGTTGAAAGTGTCGTTGGCTGTGGGCTGCCCCCAGGGACGAGGAGGCAGCACCCCTTAGGCGAGAGGCCTCCTGCTACAGAGAAGGAGGCAACTAAGGGCCTCAGCAACCGACACTCCCAGCAGCGTAGGGAGAGGTACACACGACTGGTAAAGGGAATGTGGGCAGGGCGCCAACAGTGTCCACTACAATGGCCAAACGTCAACCAGATACCTGGCGAACAAAGCTTCGTACCGTGGGCCAGCCAGCTCCCTGGCGACCTGTCTATCCTCGCCTCATTCCTCTCCCCCTCGCTCACTCCACGCCCACCACATCGGTCCTTCCCCGTGCTCTCATCTTAGGGTCTCTGCACTCGCTCTTTCCTCTGCCCGGAGCTCTCTGTGTGCACATATCATCTTCCCACTTGAGCCTTCTCTAGCCGTCCCCCTCTGCACACACCCACACACCTGAGCACCCCTATCCCTCTTGCTTTATTTTTCTCCACAGCACTTATCACCATCTGACATCTGATGTGTTTTATTTATATTTATTGTCTCTTCTTCCCCCCTTGAATGTCAGCTCCAACAAGGCAGGAAGTTTTGTCTTTTCTTTTTTTTTTTTTACTCACTGCTGTATCTCCAGTGCTAGAACAATGCCTGGCTCATTAAATATTTTGTTGAATAAGTAAATGAATGGCTCCTTAATTTTAATGCCCTCTCCCCTAAGCTCGAGCTAACTGGAATCTATTTCCAATGTTCACATTTTCCCCCTCTGGTTCATTTATACCATTTCCAGTGCATTAGGTTCGCTTTTAAAAGAACCTTTATGGCAATGGTTATGTTTCTTCCCACTTCATATTTTCAAATGTTCACCACCAAATCAACCAGTCATCATATCCACATTGGTTATGAGTCATATTTGTTTTGAGAGTGAAAATACTTAAAGCCCCCAATCCTGCCAATCATGAGGGACAAGACACCGCAAGAAAGAATCCATTGACACTTACCCAGTAGACAAATAAAATTCTAATGGAGTAAAGGTATGTCGTATATCCTAAAAGGTTCCCAAGCCCCCAGCCTCAGCCCAGTAAGCTGTATCTGAACAGAAATCTGTGTTGCTTTGGTCAACTAAAGCTATCCATATAAGCTACTTATTTTAGGAAACCTACAAAATAATATGTGCTCCTTTTGGTACCCCTTCTGTAGTATATAATACAGTGTTGTGAACACAATCAACTTATTAAGAGTTTTTTGGATCTGGAATGAGAAAGAAAACTTGGTATATCATAGTACACTTGCATACACAGTACCTATTTTGAAAAGGCAAATGCTTTACTAACTGCTTCAGTTCATTGGGGGCACAAAAACAGAAGTGAAAATTGGGTTAAGCTTCCTGAAGAATGGATATGCTTTCTCCTACTTCCAACAGCAAAGGTGCCTAGCAGTGGCTCCAAAACCCTTGGGGCCACATGACCTTGGGCTGTCTCAGCCTTACCCTTCCTCAATTATAAAATGGGAAGAACCTCACTGGGGTTGTTGTGAGGATCCCATGAGCTCATAAATGTGAAACGACTTCCTAAACAAGATACACACATAAGGTTTGAGGTAAATCTGTTCTCTAAATTCAGCTTGGACAAGGGTAGCGTTTTGTAGCTTTAATTACCTGGGGGGAAAAAACAGTTGTAAGGTAGAAAGGCCTTATAAATTATGACCACATGGACGAGAAGGTAGGAAATCGGGATTCAAGTCACTTGACCTCTGAAATTAGCAGATGTGGCCGTTCTACTCTTCCACGTCTAATCTTGTGCTTTTTCACCTGTTAAGGAACTCCGACAAGTCCTGCCAGAAAGAACAATCTTTGGCCTTTTTCCCAGGCTGTCCCTTTGTTTCTGGGCTAGTGTCATCGACTCCATTCTAGTCTGACAGATAGCTGCAGTGTAGCATGGTGGTTAAGAGCACGGCCTATGGAATCGGAGCGCGTGAGTTTGCATACTATAGCCCTGAATTACTAATCGAACATGCTCAGCAGTGCTGCATGCCCTTGAGGAGCCTCGGCATCCTCATGTGTAAAACTGGCAAGTGAGTGTGATTATGAACCTCATTCACAGGGTGGTTGTTAGGATGAGATACATGACCTGTATAAAATGTCCAGTCCAAAGAATTAACTCCAAAACGGGCAGCTGTGGTTGTTCACACAGATGAGCTGTGTTTTTCTGTTTTGGTTTCAACTTTACCTTTTACAGTTCCAGGCCCCAACGTCCTCGAGAACGTTAAGGAAGCCTTCCTCAGCCGCTAGAACAAAAGCTAAGCTGCCTCATGGAGCCAAGGCATCATGGATGTGACTGACAAGGCCTCTTCCTTGTTTGAGCCACAAAGTGACAACGTGGAAGGAGCATCGGGCTTGGAGTCAGAAGGCTTCAAGTTTCAGCCCTACATCTTACCAGCAACTGTGATCTAAAAATTCCTTTTACTTCCGCCCTAGAAAGTAAGCTCCTGGAGGGCAGGGACCATATCTAAACGTTCATCCAGCACAAGCACGGTGACTAGAACCTAACAGGGCTTCGGTAATGACTCGTTAACTCAGTTAAAGACATGAACATGTCCGAGTCTCAATTTCCTTATGCATTCAAAAGAGTAATAACTGTGGAGCTGCCTATCGCTCAAGGTTGTTTGGAAACTAGGCAGTGGCCCTTGCAGTATGGTATCCTCTCCTTCCTCTTTCCTTCCATTTCTCCCATTCAACTGTGACTGCCTTTTGAAGTTGGCTCCCTCTGCCTAGTCTCTCATGATTCCCCTCCTTCTATTCCCTACTTGTGAGTACCTATTCATCCATAAATTCTCAGCTCAAAAGGGCCTTTCTCTGATTATTCATACCTCCTCATGCTATTAGAACTCTTCCACATGTCCTCCACGGAACTGAGGTTAGATTATATTTGCCTGATGCTTTCATTCTTCCCGTTAGACTGTAAAAACCACCAGGGCAGGGCCCCATGTCTTCCTTGCTCACCACTACCTTTCTTGCTCCTCGGCCAATTGTTAACCTACACGTACAGCTTATTGAATGGTTGTTGGATGGATGAGTGAAGGGGCGATTAAGTGAGTGAATGAGAAGCAGTTGAAATAATCGTTGTTTCTGCCCCACCCTTTTCCAGAACCTTCCCACTGTTAGTTTAAAACCATTGCCATCGTGTGCATCATTCCATTCCAATGCACTTAGGAATATCACTTTGCAAGCCCTACCTCTTAACAGGAAAAATATACTATAACAAATTCTCAGACACTGAAACTGAGAAAGCCAGCACACAACCTTTGTGGGCACCCACCTACCTCATCATGATCACAATAAGCTTTCCTTCCCTTGGACCCGCACCATCTCTTCTGCTCTAGCATTCGAGCCCCCTGGCTCTCATTTCTCCAGCTTGCCTGGAACCTGGTTGAGTCCTCTACTGTTCTGATCCTCTAAGACCTGTGTTCAGCAG